>NC_040037.1:44106369-44245271 GCF_003713205.1 Coffea eugenioides
AATACATATATTTTTCATGTTCAAATATGTCACAATCAGGTGCATATATCTCAAAGTAGAATAGAAAACATATACTAAATGAACTAGATTGACCACATCATGACAACTCAGTACATTGAAAATAAAAATTACAATAATGCAGCACTATGCCAATTTTTCAATCATTCAATGAAAGAGAAAATTTCTAATTACGTGCACACGTGATCACAAAAACAAAAGAAAAAGAGAAAGAGAGAGTTCGCGTTAACTCACCTTAAAGTAAAAAATACAGCTATATGACAATCTCCTAGTGAGACACTGAGCCTATGTTTGCAGCTTCAATCACTGCAAAAAATAATAATCACAGTACAAACAATTTAAGGTTTGGGAGTTTAATTCGCATCAAATTGTACATATGCAAATTGATCTAACAAGGCCTACAACTATCAATCTAAACAGAGCATTATTGCTCAAAAATTAAAGGATAGTCAAGCATAGTCATTACAATCAAGTACAGTCAAGCGTACTCCATATTCAGTTAACCAGTCATAAATGAATTTTAACAACGAGGGATGACTATACTCTAAAGATTATTTTAGCTAATCAAAAGTAATCTATGCTCCAGAGATGTCATTTTAACAAGCAAAAAATAGAACATTAAGAGGATTAAATGAGACAAAATAGACCAAACAAGTTGTTGGATAGATTGCACAACTTTTTTAGAAATTAAGAGTAAAAAGTTACCTAATATCATCAAGTGCATACATTTGCCTCTGGAGCTTACAGTGATGTGATTTTGTTAATAATTTGATGCATTCTAAAACATATAGTATTGAACTATATTAACTATATCTTTGTGGTTATGGCTCTTTCTACTTTCAGTTTCAGTTGCCTGTGTTCTTGAACCTGCTTTTTACTAGGATTGTTTCCTAAAGTGGCTTTTGTCTGGTACTTCTTATTTGTGCTTATTTTAATCTGTCAAAATCATGGCATGTCCTTGTACCAATACTCTTTGCTCTTCATGGTATTTTGCAGGCCTTGTCCATAAGTTGCTCACTGACTGAAGCTAAAGTTGCAGTAGAAAATGGACAAGTTAATTGCAAAGAATTACTCAACTCCATGATCCAATCTGTACAAGAAGCTAGTGGATTAACTGATTATGCAGAGGTCAGGCATCGTACGTAATTATTCTCAGAACAGTAGCAGGAACACAAAGAACTGGTATGGTAATCGTTGAAGGTAGTACCTCAAAGCCCATCATCAAATCCATCTTACAAAAATCTGCTTTTTCCTTTTTTTTTTCCTTAATGAGATCCCTCTTTGGGAAATAGGAAAAAATTACACTCCAAACCAAACAAACACGAAACAGGGCCATACACACTCCGGTAATGTGAAGAACAAAGCACACTCCAACTACATAAATGATTCATTGGTGAAATTCCCATTACAGTTAACCAAATTTCAACAAAACAAAAATATCTTTGATAGCACAAAAATTTTCACCAAACCTTGTACCCATAATCGAATCCCTCTAAACCCCCTTGTCTTGTACAAGAAAAAGTTCGCAAAAAATACATAGGGCAGAAACCCACAACTAAGCAAATTCCACTATCAGGAGATGACTTCATCCATAAATCAAAAGAAACCCAAAAAAAAATTGGAGAGGAATTTTTACCCAAAAATTTGGGGAAAATTTCAGTAGAAAAAAGAGAGAGGGCATACCTTTTATTGTAGAGCATTGGTAGTGGAGGAAGTCTTCGGTTTAGCGCTACAGAGCCATAATTGATCGATAGAAATGAGGAGGAGAAGTTCTTCTATTTCGTTTGGCAGAGATGAAGAGATGAAGAGGGAGAAGCTCTATTTTGGTTTGGTTCTAAATGTTGGTAGTACAGTGTACAGTGAAAGAGTACTAGGAACCACGCCTCTTCTTTGTTTACTCATTTAATGAAATTTCGTTTGGATTGTGAATTATTAGAGATATTTTTACTGTAGCACTTTTTGTGATGTGATGTATGTGAGATAAAAAGGTAATTGAGAAGGTAAAAAGGTGTATTGGAAATTGTAATGATGATGTAAGCAAATAAATTTGGGGAAATAAAATCCAATCCAAACAAACCCGCCCCCTTTTCTTGTTTGGTTGCAAATTTTCAAACAAGGCTTTTTATTTTTATTTTTTAGTTGAAGTTTAATTTTAGTAATACATTATTAATTGCTATTTGTTTTATGTTTTTGTGAAATTATTCATAAAGGGTGAGAAAATTTGTTGCATTATTACCAGTGATAAATGTACATTTTTTTATTTCAAATAGTTCACTTTTTAATGATGTCAAATAGCTCATCCAATGTTAATATTGATAACACTGTCTCGAAATTGTGAAACTAAATTATTATAACTTATTTTTGTTTCTTTTCATTATTTTAGCCTAACAGTACAGTAGTATTTTCAGTTGTTTTACACTGAGAAGCACGAATTTTAATGGCTACTTTTGTTTTAAATTATTGTACGAGTATTCATTTGCAAGACTTGGTTTTTAATAGTTACAAAATTCATTTTATTTAGTGACAAGAATAAGTCATCACTAACGACTTCCATTATTATCACTGACAAAAATGGACACGTTGTCAAAGAAAGGGGATTATTACTGACGACATTTAAAAGTCGCCACTGACATACTTGAGCGCGTTCTAGCGGGATTCCAATTGTGACGACAATTCGAGGTCACTGGTTCCTTTCAGTCAATTGTGACAACTTTCTATGTTGTGGGTAATGTGCCTTATTTTATGACGAAAATTTTGTCACTAGAAAATATTGTCACTAATAACCAAAATTCTTGTAGTGATAGTAACTAACATCTCTTTCATTCTCTAGAGTTCTAAGAATGATAGTTACATCTTTATCAAGAACTCTATACTGCCAATTTGTAATTTCTGGATACCCAAGAACTGCGGCAGGGGGAGGGGAGGTAGAAGGGAGAGGGGTGTACATTGAGTAAAAAAAAAATTTTTTTATGTGCATCATTTTCAGACTTATAAATTGCATGTTAACTATTTGTTTATATTTTTTTATTCAGTCTAGATATTGAATTGCAATTGGAGAAAAATATTTTTAATTAAAATGTTATATTAACAAGTTCTTTTCTGTCAATGGACTTTTTGACAAAATAATAGTAATACTTAATTTAATGAAACATAATAAGGAAGCTATATATTGTGTAATAAATAAAAATTTACATTAATTTATTAATTAAATACAACTACTCAATTTTCCAACTTTTTATTCTTCCATTATTAAGGAGACAAAATATAATTGACTATTCTGTAATATCAAACTTTGGAAAGCAATCATATCTCAAAGTGCAAAAAAGAAGTAAAGGGGTAATATTATTAATTAGCTGTAAATGTTTAGGAAGAGAATTTCTAAACTTTACTTCTTATTAGTTTCCTTGTTTCCTTATACTATATAAGATTGAGTTTTGGTCAAAGAATAGGTTGAATTTCAACCGCATAGGTGGAGGTTTTCTGGAAATGTGAAATGTTGTGTATTAGTTTAAAACCTTTAGGTACAAGTTAAGGAAGCATATATTTTGGTATGTTTACTGAAATGACCCCATTTTAATACATTTAAAGTTGTCATTGATGAGCCATCTGGGTATTGATAGAATGTGTAATTAGTGTGCAACCGTTTTTGCATTTTGTACAACCCATATATGCTTGTGTGTTGGTGTAATTACCGGAATATCTCTTAACTATCAATAATTCCCCTTTTCAGCCACAGATAACCGTTTGAGATGTTGTTTTGTCTGAAACATTTGAATGGCAATGGGATTTAGGAAATGAGCCAACAATTTCTCTATCAATGGTAGGAACCCATTTTTCTATCATTTATAATCTGCATTTATGAGTCACAAACGTTAGTCAGTTTATCCCCTTTCAGCTTCAGGAGTTAAGTTTTCCCTTTTTGTCTTTGTCTACAACGATTTGTCTCATTGTTTTCTCTTCCATCCAAGCTCAACTCTGAAATTACCTATTATTTCGTCATTAATTACACCCAATTTAATTGCCGAACCATTGGTATGTTAATGCCTAAACAGTTGATTATCAGTTTATCCCTGTTCGCATTCTAGGATTGGGATAATTCTACCTGGTTTCATACTAATCAGCTCAGAATGCTCTTCAGTCCCAGTTACTCCTGGTGGTTCAGCGTGAGGTTAGATTTCACCCCCCCCCCCCAATTTTTCAGTTCCTCTCTTAATTTTGTCAGTGTGTTCTTAGTACCTACAATTAGCGACTCTTATCGCATTGCCTAACCCCAATTGGTCTGAGTTGGTTATAATCTTATAGGTTTGGAGCAACAGCAAGTAAGAGCTCTCGGTGGAGATTCTAGAATAAGGCTAGCTTTTTGTGTTGCTCTACCTTTCTGCATTATCAACGACCTTCAATTTGACACAGTTTTATTGTAACGCTGTGTGAATTGATTGATTATATCGTTTATCTTTTCATACTAAATTTTATTTCTTCTCACAATGTGCTATTGTTTGTTCAACAAAAAAATCTCATTTCCCACAGGGACCAAACACCCGTGAGATGCGCGGGCACTCCCCCCTAGTTATACTATATAAGAATGAGTTTAGAGTAAAGATGTTTTTTGGATTTCAACCGTAAGGGTAGGGCTATTTTAGGAATGTAAGAGTTTGAAGTGCAATTGGAGTATTGAATACAAGTCATTATAACTAATTTAGTTTTGTTGTAATTACTTAAATGTCCTTTTAGACATTTAAAGCTAGGGGTGAGATTGAACATTGGGTATAACTAAATTCAGCTTGTGTTTTAGTGAAATAACATAAAATCCCTTCTAATCATTTAATTGTATTAACATCCAAGTCTCTTAATTTCCTAAAGCATTTCTCATCAGTTATCTGCAAACTTATGATATATAGATATTAAGACACAATTAATGCCAATTAGTAGAGAAGTTTGCTTTCTTGGCCGTTACCCCCATCTGTTCATATTCATTTCATTTACTTACAACTTTCTTTCACCACAATCATGTAGCCTATTAAATTTGGATATTGCTATATTAGCTACTTCTCTTTCCCATTTTGCAACACTTTTCTCAATAAGTATATTTTCTTTATCCAATCTACTTTTTGCTTGTAAGAAATCTCAGTAGGTATGTTTTTTTTAACCAATCTACTTTTTGGTTGTAAAAAATCTGTAATCTTGAAGGTTGTATGTGTGATGATTTTTTAGTATTATAATTCAATTGTCCATATTAGATAGGCATGATAGGGAGGAGATCACATTTGTTAATTATTATTTGTGGTTTAAAGTAAGTTTATCATTATAAATTTTTTCATATGCAGATTGCATCTACTTTTGTTGTTTTAACTATTAGTTATGATAATTTTCAAATTGTTTGTTATTTTATTGATGATTCCATTTAGGCAAATTTTTCACTTCATTTGATTTGCCAATAGGTTTAACTATCTACTTAAAACTATTTGGCTGCAAATCTAAAGTATGTACTTCATTACTTTTAATTGTTTTCTTGAATTGAGTGGTCTAAGATGTTTTAGTACTTTATTTGACGTGGTTATTCCTCTAAATTAGCATTTTAGTTGTTGTATAAAAAACTGATGTTTAGTGATTGTAATCCCTATCCAGAAGGAGATGCTTTACTATATGTTCTAAATCATGCAATAAATCATAATTGATGGATTGGTGAATGTGGAGATTTCATGATGATATGTCCTTGGAATCAATATAAATTCAAGAATTTGGCTTGCAAGAATCGAAATTCCACTAGCAATGATTTTCTTCAAATATGCTAATTGTTCAAATCTCACTTATATGACAAGATAATGTGGTGGATTGCCCTTATATTAAGATCAAATTCAAACTAAACAATAGATTTTAATATCCATAAAGTGCATGAGCAGATATAAATAGGTCTTTTATTTTATTAGGTTAGATGCAAAATAGTTGATCGTATCTTATAATTTTGTTCATTGCATATTAGTATATTTTTTAACTCAATATGTAACTTATGATTTTTCTATTTAATATCATATATTAAAATTGTCATACTTCAATTCTTATACTATAAAATACCAAATAATAATTATTAACCATCTTTAATTATAAGCACTAAACTCCCACGCGTCGCGTGGGCTTTTCCTCCTAGTTACACAAAAAGATTGCATAAATGTAGAATGAAGTACTTAACTTTAAAATTTGGCTAATCAATAATGAACATTAAAATAAAAAATTTGGCTAATCAATAATGAACATTAAAAGAAAACAGTTAATTGAAAGGTGTGTGCAACTTAGCTAACAAGAGATTTTTCTTAAGTCGACAATAAACTGTTAACAATGTAAAATATAATGCTAAAACAATTAATAAGTAATCAACTAACAATAATGCAAGGTCAAAAATATTCAAAGATGAATAAAAGTTCAAAATTTCACAAGGCAAAAACTAGGTGATCAAATTTTGTTAATATTTTAGAGGGGACAAAGAAAAGATCTCTAATAAGAGTTATTAAAATTTCTTAGGGATTAAAAAGTAATCTCAAGACGTGGGGGCCCCTTCCCCCAGTCCCTCCGCCAATGTCGGTGGCACCATGTTCCAATATGGACAAGTTCATTGTTTCAACATTACACGCACCCAAACTATCGAAAAATCCACTGGCATATTTTTTTGATATTTTCCTCCACAATTACCCCACCATGATGGACTTTAAGAAAATCATTATTGCCACCTTCACCTGTTATAAACAATAGGGATATACTTGATTAGAACCGAGAACCACTCTGTCTTAAAAAATAGGAACATGAAAGCAAAGGCTAACCAATCAAACAAATAGTCGCTTCCCGTGGGCTAAATATAGTAATTCACTGATACATTTTTAATTCAACTTTGACCCACATTAACCAAATCCCACCAATGAACAAGCACTAAACATCATAAAGTTGTTTACGCCCAGACCAGCAATCATAAGCATTGCACCAAACCTAATTAATGCTATTTGGAGGTATAAGAGTGAGGAAACTTACTCTTCAAAAGCTCATTAATGCTACCTCCTATATGCATTTTGTTGCTCATTAATGCAGCGGACGAAGATCCGGGTTTAGATTAACTGGTGTCTTTTTGGATGGATTTTAAGATGAATGGTTGGATGTAGGGTTTCAAAATGTACCTGTACTTTCGATCCTCCAATCGATGCTATATTGTCCCGTCAAAATCTTGTTTAATGATTTTAATGAATGTTGGAATGTATGCTTTCTTTTTTTGCCCCGCATTTTGCATTATTGGTGACTCAACCCAAAAAGCACTAAATTCGTTAGACATATATAGTTTAAGGACTAAATTAGCTTAAGGACTAAATTAGCCCCAATTAAAGTTTAGGGACTATTGCGATTTTTTTTTTTTAAATTTTTTTCCCAGCAGGGTAATGGTGGAACTTAAGGACTACTGCAGCTTTGGATAAATATTTTTGGGACTATTTTGGCCTTTTGCTCCAAGGAAAATTTCTCTTAAAATTGGCGAAAAATATTTAACTTGTGGAGATACAGAAAATTCCTTGACGCAACAAGATTAACCTGTAGCCTTGAGCTCATTGCCAGAGAAAAGCAATTTAGTGGCATTAAATTAATGATATTTTCAATTATAATGCCAAGATAAGAGATTATAACAGTATCTGTTGTTATTGCTTAATGACACTTTGTTTAAAATGTCAGAAAAATAAGATTTAGTGACATTATTATGACATTTAACTAATAAGTATCACAAGATAATGCCATTTATCATATGCGTGCCACAATAGAGTAACTTTAAGTGTCATGACTAGAGGTGGCAAATCAACCCACTTAACTAAATTTACCCATATCCGCCCATGAATAGATGGGTATGGGTATCTTAAATTTTTGTATATAGGTATAAATGGGTTACCCAATAATTATTAAATGGGTATTATTGGGTAACCCATCAAATCCAATTAACCCATTTAGAATTCTCTTCCCCCCAAGTCTCTTCTTTTCCCCCACCTTTTTTTTTCAAAATTTTCATTTTGTCATGATGTTAACTACTTTTGTTTCATTATTATTATTATTATTTGTTGGTTTTATCTTATTATTTTATTTTCTCTTAGTTTGTTAACTTGCTCATTTTTTAGCATTACCAATTTATAATAAATTTTAGCCTATTTTATTATCTTTATAAAATGAAAATTTATATTTATATATCAAAAAAAATGTTAGGGGTTCAAAATTTTTGGATTAAGTTTTTATATTAATTTTTATAGTACTTAGTTCAAAATTTTATATTCTTATTATTCAATTATTAAATAATAGGTAATTTTGTGACAGAGTATAAATGAAAAAAAATTGGTAATTAAGTTTATTGAACATTACAAGTAAATATTTAAAACTAATAATGGGTACAAAGAGTGGTATAAATTGATAACTTAGTTTGCAAAAATAAATTTAAATGAGTTTACAAAAAATTAAAATAGATGGGTTATAAATGGGTAATTGGGTTACCCAATTCATTTTTTGACTTACCTATTTATACCCATCTAATTAAATGGGTATAAATGAGTTGACTTACTTATATCCATTACCCATTTTACCCAACCCAAACCCGCCCAAGTCACCCATTTTGACACCTCTAGTCATGACCATGATGACTTAGAGTCATGACCACGTCGTGGTACTAAATTTAATAACTTTACCTATCTTACAATGCTACATGACTTAATAATTTTTTTAATACAAAAGAAATAAGGATTGTAAAGGTAATTAAGTAAACTATATTTTTTAAAAATTAATTAAATTCATATCATCCTGTACTCAATTAGCTATTAAGAACATGAATTATTTTTTTTTAAAAAGTAAATTTCTAGCAAGAGAGGTGTGATTTAAGAAGTAGGGAGGGAAATAGGGAATTTGAACCTAAGATCTCTAAGTAAAATAATAAAAAAAAAACTTATCCACTAGACAATGAAATCCTCAACAATTAAAAATAATTAATTTTGTGATAAAAATCTCAAAATTTGTTTTCTAAACCGTAATAAAAAAACCCAAAAAGAACATAAAAAAGTGCCAAGAAATTATTACTTATGTACAACGTAACTTGTGGTTTCTATCATTTTGTAGATTCAAAAGAAATTATTTGTATATATGAAATTGGTCCTCGTGCATAAATCTAATGTGGACGCGATCACAGAAGTTAGCTCACTGAGGATGGATGGCAAAAACTTGTGTAGACCTGGTCTATGAGCCAGTTGTAAACCAGGTAATGATGAAATTGCAGTATCATCAAAAGTAAAAACATTCAGCATAAGTCTTTGCTTCACTTTGCAACGCTCTGCGCTCCCATGTCTCTCATTCATCTTCTTCTTCTTCTTTTTGTTTTCCAAATCTTTTTAAATTTCTCTTTTGAAATACATACGAGAACAAATCAAAATCTAATAAGCAACGATTTTCAAGATCAGGTTTCTTTTGCCTTTCTTACCCAAATTCCATCCCACACTTCTTGTAAGATTTCCCAAACCCCCTCCCCACATCTTCAGTTTTCTTTTGCGGTAATTTCTGCTTGGATTTGGTTTATTATTTTGGAAATATATATTTGGGGTTCAGTAATTATGAGCTTAACCCCAAAACAATATATATATATATATATAACCTTAAAGCATCTTAGGAAATGAAAGAGGGAAAGAAATCATGAAGAAGGAGAGTGGCAGTGGTTCCAACGGAGAAGGATCTCACCAACACAAGTTGGGTCAGTTGACAATGGCGGTCCACATTTATAGTAAAAGGTCGTTTGTTTGAAAATTGCTATTGATGTAAGAGTTACATTAGTGAACGATTTGTAAGCGATCAAGTCGAATCCACATAAATTTTTTCTTATAAAAAAAATGGAGAAAGATTTCAAGAGTAGGTGTCTATGGAGGCACAGAGAAGGAAGGGAGCCGTCACAATTTTTGGGGAGGGAAGACAGAGGAAATAAGGTGTGGATAATATGGTGATGATGATTGGGGTACGAAGGGAGCAGTGACTTTTGGGGAAGGAGCAGATAAGGAAGGAGTGGTGATGATTGGGGTATGCATGGAGGGGACACGGGTGCAACCGTTCCTGTCAGTTATGTGTATTTTGTATAGCGCATAATTTTGTTTATATATGATGTATTTTACTTTCAATAACGTGTAACTTTAGAACAAAATTTTATGGGTCCCACACATTATTAAAATTGAGATACAAAATGAAATTTAAATCGTACAATTTTTTTTGACCAAATATTGACCGTGAACTGATCAGGGACGGTCCTTCTGATGACCGTCCCTGCCCCATATCCCGCATGGAGGGTAGGAAGCAGGATTCGGAGTTGATAAGGGATGGAGGGAGTCCGGATGAGGGGCAGGAGCGGTCATCAGATAGACTGCTCCTGAGCTGTTCACGGTCAAGATTTGACCCAAAAAAATTATACGATTTTTGGTAATCTAGTAATCTAGTAATTAGTACTATTTGATTGAATGAATACTTACCAATTCCCCTTTATAATTTTTTTAAAAAAGTTATACCCTACTTATGAATTTCAAAACTTCCTTTTACCATTCACAATATTTTCCCTTCAAATTACAAATTTTGAGATCAATTTTAAAAATATTTAATGACACCAAGCACAAGAAGATGTCAAGAATAAATCTTCTTCATGTAAAGCATTTTCCAGAAAATTTCTTCATAAACCATATATTGCATCGAATCGAATGAACGCTACTACGGTTTTGAAAGCCATGAAAAAATGCAGTTACAAGATCAATTGAACGGTACAAGCACACGTGTAACGGTGGACCACAGTAGTTGGAAACAAAACTTTATCATCACCTTTGAGTTCATTCAGCTATATAAAGCGAGCAACATAGCTCGACATCAGCACAATTGCACTGAATACTTCCTAGACTTCGTACACACCTTGCAGCTCACAATGAAGAAATTACTTCTCTTCCTTTCTTTTCTACTCTTCAACTCTTTCCTTTCTTTTGCTGTTGAAGAGCCTAATCCAGTGCTCGACACCAACGGGGACGAAATCCGCCCCGGTGTCGAGTACTACATGGGGACCACCTTCCGCCCTGGCGGCGGTGTAACTTATGGCAAGGGCCCAGGCAATGAAATTTGCCCTCTGGCAGTGGCTCAGGCGTGGCTCAAACGAGGCCTTCCAGTAACTTTTACACCGGTGAACCCAGAAGAAGGCGTGGTTCGTGTTTCCACTGATTTGAACATCAAGTTCGCTGAACCACCAATTATTGATTTTTGTAGTGGATCAAATGTGTGGAAGGTTCATTTCAACGAGGCACTCGAACAACACTTTGTACTGACTGACGGAGTTGAAGGGAACTCGGGATGTGAAACCATGGCCAATTGGTTTAAGATTGAAGCCGTCGGTGTTCAAGGTTACAAGCTTGTTTTCTGTCCCACAGTTTGTGACTCCAGTTCTGAAGCGATTTGCAAATATGTTGGCATCTATCATGATGACGATGGAACCAGGCGACTGGCTTTAGGTGGTCAGCCTTACCCGGTGGTGTTCATAAAGAAAAATGAAGATATTCTCAAGTCTGTTACCTCTACTTAATTTCAGTTTTAAGTAAGAACAATAAGGAGCCATGTATGCTCTATCTCTCCAGTGAATAATGTATGACTCTGTAATATTGAAAGCTTGTACTGCTTTCCATATGAAAAATTATGGAACTTATCATAAGGTTGTTTGTTTCTTTACATTTTCTGTGAGGTGCATGAGTGGCATATCGAGCAGAGTTGTTATACGATTTTGAATGAAACGATTCAAGTAAAAGTGAACAGGTAAGAAGTGGAAACTCCTCCTATCAAAGCCATTTGAGAGGGAATATGAGCAAAAGAAAAGAATTCCCTAAATCCGCAAGAAATATACTAACTCCTGGATGAGGTACTGGAAAGGAGGAGTTGCAATTCTTGATTTCTTTATGGTAGAGGCCTGGATTTGTCACAACACTACAAAAGACTTCTTATGGGTATGTCGCTGTATAGAGAAAGTGGGCGGTACTTCATAGTTTGACAAAAAAAAAAAAAAAAAAAGAAAGAAAGAAAGCATCTTGTTCATTTGAAATAGAACAACTTTCAAATGATCTTGATTGCTTTGCCCTTGATTGCCTTCATCTGTATTCAGGCTCTTTCACTAGATTAGACAAGCTCTAGTCTACAATAGGTCTATCCTGGCATGGAAGAAAGGTAAAATTAATTGTCATCATCGACAATCTTTTTTTTTTAATATATTTTTCATCCACATTTTTATGGGGTTCACTTAATTCCAATTAAGTTGTTTTTTCGCGGGCCTTCATTACTGGCATGAAGAGGTTAATCCTTCCCCCACTTATTTATAAAATTTAAAGGGATAATATGGAGGTTTCTCTTAATATTACCTTGAAATTTTTTATATGGTGTAAATTCTTAATATCCCATAAGGTTTCTCTTAATATCAGAACTATTTATTTTTGTTGTATTAAAAAATTTACGCCTTGAAAAAGTCAAATGTACGAAGAGATTATTTTAGTTTACAATATAACTTAAACTACATCATGTATTAAAATATATTTCCTAAAAAATTTCTTGACTTCCTAAAATATAACTATCCACGAAATTTTTCAAAGTATCAATTACTTACCAAAATCCTTCCAAGTGGTTAACTTTGATTAGATTTAATTTATCCACGTTTTTTGCTGTTCCACTACGACCTTGATATAGAGAAATATGGATCATTATTAGATATCAATTTATGTTTTTCATCTACATATTTTGGTTTAAAATTTTATTTTATTTTTTTGGTTAAATAATTATTGAGAGTAAGAGTAATGTTATCAATTTGTGACCTTTGATAGAAATATTTTTGTCAAACTGAAGTGAAATTTTATATACCTCAAGGGAGGTTTCTGAAATTATCCCAAAATTTTATATATGTACAACGTAACTTCTGGTATCTATCGTTCTGAAAGGGATGCAACCAAGTGGATGATTATCACCTTGGTGCTCGTGCATGAATCCAGAGTCGATGCAAACACACGAGTTGGCTCACCGTGGATGGACCATTATCTCCAAAAAGGTGATGTGTTCGTATCAACTGTTGATGTGAAGACTGAAATGATAGATAATTTGCTAGTGTTACGGTAAGTGTCACTGTAAGCGACCTGTGAACTCACAGAACATGCCCTCACTCGTAGTGTTTTTTTTTTTTTTGGGGGTAATTAAAGGTATAACATAGAATAAAATAGCAGTCAGTTTACAGCAATTGTCCTGAAGAAACTAAATCCCCTTAACTCCTCAATAATAACAGGGGATATTTGTTGGGTTTGTTTGGTGGGGGCGAAGATGGTGGGCAATGAACAAAAATACAAAAGCCTGACTTGAAATGGTGGTTAGAGTAGATCTCACCCAAAATTTATAAAAAAAAGAAAAGGGGATAATTTTAGAACAAAAATATGAGGTTTTGATAGTTTCACTGTCCTCCCTTGAAATTTTAAAAGTAACAAAGAAACCACAATCATGTAAAAGGTAATAAGAAAAGGGGAAAAAAAAAGAGAGGTAGAAAGAGAATATGAACCGGTGGTAAAAGTTTAGAAGGGAGGGAAAAAAAATTAAAATGTCTGAACCGGTGCATGAGAGAGCAGAAAAGTAAATAAAGAAAATAAATAACAAGACAATATTCTCAAATAATTCAACAATTATAGAATGACAAAGTGAAGTGAACTCGAAGACAACATACTCACCAGCAAACCAGCAATAACAGCAGCAGTGCAAGTTAAAATCAACCCAGTAAATTAGGAAGAAGGAAAGTTCAAAATAGCAAAAGCAAGTAAAGAACAGTGCTTATGAGGTATTGCTTTCTGTCTAGCGAAGAAACAAAAGCAATAGAATAGAAGAAAGAATGTAGTAGATGCACAATTACCGCTAATCATGATGATAATCACTAAAAAATCCGGTGGGAAAAAACAGATGAACTCTGCAACCATTGTACAAATGCAAAACATAGAACCACCTCAATCAACGAAACCAAAAACAGGTGACTCTTGACAAGAGTGCAGAGTGACCTTAAGGAAAGTGGGAAAAAAAATTTGTAAGGCCTGTTGAGTGGAAGTGTAAATTCACACACAAGGGATGGGTAATATAGTGAAATAAAACATCCATCATTCGGGTCAGGTACAACCACTCGTCTGCAAAGGAGGACAAGTGATGTCTGAGAATGCAGTGTATTAAGGAATTGAGAAAACATGTATATGTTTCAATTGAAAGAACAAAATATTTACTAACAAAAATAGTTGTCAATTAGTAATAAGAAGGCAAGTTACAACAGAAAAAATTATGTAACACTTTTGGATTGTAAATTATTTGAGAAAATATTGTGAAAAAAGTGTAGACACCAAATTTTGAATAATTTTTATGTGGCATCTATTTCATGATTTTCATTTTAGATTGCTTGCATTCGTTGTTTACTTTTAGTTTTAATTTTTAGTTTTAGCTTTTAAGTTTAAAATTAGCGTAGAGTTTTTAGAAAAAAGAAAAGGAAAACATCAAAAATATGTTGTAGTCATTTTGTTTTTATTCAATGCTTTCTTGAAAAGAAAAATTCAAAAAAAATAGGTTTTAGTTGGATTGGAAAAATGAAAAAAAAAGAAAAAGGAAAAAGGAAAATTTGTTCACAAAAATATGTTTATTTCTTTAAATTCAATCTTTGGGCACTTTAGTTATTTTTATTAAGTTATTTTGAGGAAAAAGAAAATGATGAAAAAGAAAAAAAAGGAAAATTTTAAAATGGCCATTTTTGTTTAGTTTTTTGTTTAAAATTATTTTTGTTTTGTTATTATTATTATTACCTGGTTTGTGTAATTTTGTTATTATTATTATTATTTATATTTTATCATTTCTGTAATCTTCAAGTTGTTTTCTTAAAAAAAAAAAAAAAAAAAAAAAAAAAAAAATTGATTCGCGGCATGCAAGTTGCCGCGACTTGCAAAGTGAAGATTCGGGTGAGCCCCTTGGGCTGCAAATACAGGAAGAAAGGACGGAGGTTTTAGGGTTGAAGGGAGGATCATTTGATATAAATAGAAAAAGGCAAGACAGCCGCAGGAGAGGGAGGAGGGAAGAAAGGTCGACGGCTAAAAATTATCAGAGAGAGCCGAGAGAGTTTCTTGGGGAAACAAAAAGTGACGGCGAGAAAATTTTAGGACAGGGGAGAGGGCTGATGAACGAGCAAAACCAGAGAGACTGAGAGTGGTAGGGGGCTGAGTGAAAAGCTGTGAGCTTGAGGATGGAAAAAGAAGATTGTTAGGGGAGCTGTTGGCTGCTGGAGAGGAGCGAAACCAAAAGGGTCTTCAGTCGCGAAGACGAAGAAGGGCTTGTGTCATCGCCCGCGCTCTTTCGCTGACGTTTTGAGGTTTCTGGCCGAATCATCTTGAGCCTTTTCTCCATTCAGGTATTGGATTCTTACCTGTTTTACGTCTTGACCGAAAGGGAATTGCAGAAAGCTTGCGGCTTTGCTTGTTTTTATGCTTGGATTTGTTTAGCTTGGACTGGTTTTGAGAGACAGAAACTCGAATGTGGTCTATCATGAATGTTCATCCCAAGTCCCTCTCCTAGCCTCTATGCTGAACTTATGACTCTGATGGAAATAAATTAATGCATAAGGTTCGGATAAGTTTCATCTGCACGAACAAATTTGCAGAATTTTTATTTCCCTAGCTTTCTGTATGCGCATTCTTTTCCCTGATTCTGTGAATTCCATGCTCAAGGCTAGTAAAGGGTTTTGATGAACCTTGTCGCCTGTTTCTAGGATGTTTTGTGTCTAAATGTCTAATGATGTAAACTCTTGGTCACACGGTTGCATGGGTCCTCGTCTGGTTGCAGATTTTGTGCATGAAAGCTTGCTGCAACAAGCTTGAAGTTGGCTTGTTGCAGCAGCGTGGATTTTCTGTTTCGATTGCCCAAAGCTCGAAGTTTTCTTTCCTTGGCTTTCTGTCCAGCATGATTTTGTATAAAAGAGAGTAGATCCATGTTTGAGGATATTTGACTAGTGCTGGGTTTCTTTGGCCGAACAATTTTTGCTGAATGTTTGCATCTGCATTTTATTATTTTTCTGAGTTGCTGTAAGCTGCGGAAGTAGCAGCAGCAATTGCAGAAGTAAAGAGGTCTTTGGCATTTGTTTGCTTGCGTGCAAAAATCAAAAACTTTGTTCAGGTTATGCTAACTAAACGCTTGAGATATTTACTGGTTTGGGGTTGATAAACCTATGAGCTTAGTGCATTTTTTTTTTGTGTGTATGAGTGGAGCCGCAGGGTTGCAACAGGAAGCCGCAAGTGTCGTCCTTTCTTTTGCTGCATTTCGTCTTCATCATTTGCTGCTTTCTTTTCTTCCCATAACAGCCCATACAAGCTAGTTTTTTTTTTGGTCATCTTGTTAGCTGAATCTGGTGTAACTAATTAAGGATAGAATTGCATGTTTTCGTCTAAATGTCTCATGATTTGCGGATGCACAAACAAGAGGGAACATTGCAGCAAGATTGTTGACCGAAAACTTTGCAGAAACCTGAGGACAGTGAAAACGCAGCAGATTCTATTTTGTTGTCGCAGCCACTGTTTCTAGTTGTCATTAGCATGAAGTGCTGCCATGAATTATATTTTTCAGAGGTGTTTAGCCATGTTTGTTAATAGAAGTTGGTTGAAAGCTTTGAATGGATCTTGCTTGCCGAATCTTGTTGAGAAATCATGGAAGCTGTTGAATGAATTGGCATGATAATCACTTGGTTTGTTTGATGCAGAGAATGCTTTCGTACGTTTGCATGCATGCATGTACTAATTCCAGAAAATTGCATCCTCACCCCCCAAGTCTCCCCTTCTCCTGCTATGGCCCAATCAATTGAATAATTTCATCAAATTGGTCCTTGATAATTTTAATTTGTGCAACTTCATTGCTTGTTTGCTTCAATTAACTACCATGCTTAGCTTAAATTGCACTTAAGTTATGACTTTAGGGACTTTATGACTAAGTGAGCCTTGTTTTGCCCATTTCTTTTAATTTTTCTTAAATAAAGTGGTGCCTTGACCTTTTTATTATTTTGGAGGGTAATTGAATAATTTCACTTCATTGGGGCGTCAATTCAAGGGAGGTACACTCTATCCCTCATTTGCACTACATTTGACCTTACGTGCTCCTACGTGTTGTGTGAATATGCCTGTCTACTTCGCTTTCCTTACCTCCTTGCATGCATTTACTTACTTTTTACTTTTATTTAAGTTTTTATGGGGTATGTGTACACCTCTTGGCTTGTAATAGATAGTGCTCGGAGAGCATCTGGTCCATTCACCCTTTCCCTTTTATGCTTTTATGGGGTATGTGTACACCTCTTGGCTTGTAATAGATAGCACTCGGAGAGCACCTGGTCCATTTCCCCTTCCCCTTGGTTGCTTGTTTTTGTTGCTACATGTTTAATTGCTTTATTAGGCTCTTGCATCTAGTCGAGCATGCTAAGTGCTATGTGCTATGTGTTTACGAGTGTTTTGGCATGTCTACTTGCTTTCATAGCCATGAATGAGTGGAATGGATGAATGTACGTTTCCGCTAGTCCAACGCTAGTCGGAATTCATAGAATGGGCTAGTCCAACGCTAGACCCTTAGGGATTTCCCCTCATTAGCATATCATTTGCTTGTTCACTACATATCATGCATTTTTCCTTAGTTTTATCATCTGGCATGCTCCTCGAGCCCCTTTTCCCCTCATTTTAGGATTTTTGCATCTCATACTAGTTATAGGGTACATTTGCGTGAGAGTCCCTTTCCGATAAGGGAAACGAGCGAGTGTGGCTACTCGATAGCCTTAGCACGCTAGTTTCGCCTTCTAATCAAAGGGAAAATCAAGTCACGATTTAGGTCTCCCCGTACCCAATATGCATGAATTCCCTAGACTCATGCATTCTCAATCCACTCTATCATTACACTTTCACTTTTGTCTCATTTGCACACATGCACCTTTTTATCACTTTCACTTGCACACGGACACTTTTTTATCTCCACTTGCACACGAACCCTTTTATCTTCACTTGCACACGAACAACTTTATCTTCACTCGCACACGAGTACTTTCATCTACATTTGCACACCTTCACTCTTACCTTATTACTTTTATCATTTTTTTACTTCACACAAACTCCCACTTTCACATGGCATGCATCCCACTCATTTTTCACGTCATTTAGATTTAGGTGTGACCTCTCCAAAAGGATCATTATTGGGCTTCACAATTAATGTGATTAGCACCACTCAACCTTTGAAGAGAAATTTCCCCCAATACCCCTAGGTCTAGGTTTTTGCATTCATATAGACATATCCAATATGCGATACATACCTTGGGTAGAAAACTAGGAAAGGTAAGGTTAAGTCGCGCAACTAGCCTTGGCTAGGTCAAAGGGGTGCCTTGGATTCTATCCTTGCCTTCCCCTTTGTCAAACGTGACCCCCGAACCTTTTTCTTTGGCTTACGTGGACTAGGAGTCGTTTTAAAAAGGGTTTTACTACTTTGTCTTTAAAAAACACTTTTTGGGTGACTTGGTACACCCCAAATCTATACCAAGTGGCGACTCCGTTTTCATATTTAAAAAACCCTTTTTAAAATTTCATTTGGCCAAATCGTCGCTTTCCAAAGTCCCATGGCCTTTTTACTTTTCATTTTACACACGTTCACACCACACCTCACACATCATCATCACACACATTCACACGCATCAAAAAGTGGGGCGCGACAGTTGGTGACTCCACTGGGGATTTCCTAAGTGGGTCCAAGCATTTGATTTGACCATTCTTTTCCCTTTTCTACCTTTTTTATGCATAGCATTTGGATATTAGGGTTGCATTTTTCTATTTTTAGGACTTTTGGCCTTGCACGCGTATTAAACTACTCCCTCACTCACGTATGTATGATTGGTTGTTTGGATGAATATTTTATTTGTTTTATTCCGCGCTCGCATTGCATTTGGGGGGGGGTGTGTCACCTTAGAGCCTCGCGTTGGTTCTTGATCTCTCCCCTCCAAACGAGCACTAGCATACGCACATACGCTTTAATTATTTTTACCCCTCATTTATTTTTCTTTTAGTGGCTTGTCACGCCACTCCACCTTATTAGGATTTTAGGCGACCCACTTGGACATGTGATCGTATCACGACGTGTGCGTAGCATGATCCAAGGGGTCACTCGATCTTCCGCTTTAAACTTTAGGTTGATGACCTATTAGTTTTTAGTCGAAGGTTGAGGTTTTTTTTAGATTCGCCCAGACGGGTAGCCGTAACACGACGTGTGCGTAGCAACGTCTGGGGAATCGCTCGAGCCACCGACAAGGAACCTTGGGAGTGATGACCCTTGGTTTCCAAGTCTGAAGGCTTGGGGACCTGAGCTTGTCGAGTCTAGATGCATTAGTGAACCCCAGCCTCATGCATCCATTTTAGAATTGCCTAGGGTAGAGTCGACCTTACCCTATTAGGGACACCATGCACGGGGGGAGGGATCCCACCCTCTTTCCTTATTTCTTTGTTGCTTTTGTATCATCTAATTGTCCAACGTGTTATGTGATTATGTGTTGAACTAACGTTTTCTTGTTTCTTATCCTTTGCATTCACAAACGTTAGGAAATAAGAGGTCTGGCATGATCCTCTTTTAGGACCTACCCTTATAGATAGGACCATTGCACGTATATTTCATTCGTAAATTAATAACAGCATACCATTTTAGGCTTACCCTGGCGTAATAAAGGGTCCCTTAGGTCATGTTTCATTTCGGATTGCATATTTTACTGCTTTAATAAAATGGCATCATGCACAAACCATAGAAAGGGAATGCCACGTAGGGAATCCCGTGTTTAAGAATAAGCCACCTTGTGTCTCGGATACTTAATCCAAGGAGACTTGCACGTTTACATTTTGTACCATCCAAAGGGGTAGTGCACAAGGTAAGGTAGGATCCGATCATTTTCATAGAGTGATCTTTGGAATATGAGCATCTAATAATCACTTTTTGGCCATTTTATCAAAAATTGGTAAAAATCCCTTGCGTGAAGGACATTAATTTGAAGAAATTCACAAATGATTCCTCCTATTGAGACGATAAATAAATTGAGGCCGAAATTTGATTTTTAGAAGGTCATAGACTAATGCACCTCAATAATTTTGAAATAATCAATGGCCGGACAATTCAACCGATCCATTTTGCCAATTCATTCAATAAATCATCAATTCATTTGACCAATTTACCCTTTTTAGGGTCACCTGGTCGATTTTGAATAAATCATCAATTCATTTGACCAATTTACCCTTTTTAGGGTCACCTGGTCGATTTTGAATAAATCGTCAATTCATTTGACTGATTTACCCTTTTTAGGGTCATTCGGCCGATTTTTGAATAAATCATTCATTTGGCCAATTTACCCATTTTTAGGGCAACCGAGCCGATTTTGAGTAAATCAAGTTTCATTCAATCTATTTGATCAATTTACCCTTCTTAGGGTGATCTGATTAATTTTGGATAAATTAAATTTCATTCAATTCATTTGACCTGTTTCCCTTTTTAGGGTAATCCGGTCGATTTTTAATAAATTGTCAATTTCATTTGACCAATTAGGGTTTCAATGTCGAATTTCAAAAATGAAAACCTAGTCGATTTTGAGAAAAACATCCGTTGCATCCAGCCATTTGATCAGTTGGAGTTTTGACCTGTGCTTCACTGAGAAAAGTTGTCAAAACGAATTCCAATCTCTTCGATAGGAAGTTCGTCAAGGTCAAACCCGTGCGTTTTTGCAAATTCTTGTATCGATCAAAAGTGATCAATCCCTTCGGACGAGGTCCTTATTTTGACCAACGTCTTTTCTCATTCCAATGGGCCAAATTTTTCAAATTATTTTTTTCACTCAATGAGTTGATCAGATCCATCAGGTATGGTATAGTGCCTGCTCTGGAGGATTGCATTTTCATGCTAGGCCTACCCTTGGCACAAAAGGGCTCCCCCATAGGACATGCATACCGATTTTGCAGTTTTGCCTACTAACTCGGGGTATTTTTTCTTTTTTTCCCCCTCCCCTGCATTCATAAAAATGTTTCAATAAGGTGAAAATATTTCCCTATATTGGATAACAATTTTTGATCCGATAAAGTTCAGAAAGTATTATTTGATTCTTGGGCAGGTCCTATAATGAAAACATAAATGATCTATCTGGAAGCTCTACGCTAAAGCCTCTGAGAGATGTTGTAATTGTTTTCCAAAGGAAAATTTTGTATATTTGATTTGTTAATACATTTTGTTCCAAAAAGAAAAGGAGACAAAAAGTGTATATGTGGAGCTCTTTACAAGTTTCTCTCTTCTCATTTGTATCGTAAATTGAATGAGAAATTTTGTTTCAAACTTTTTCAGCAATAAAATTTTTGGACAATCATTGTTTTGTGTATATTTATGTACATTTCATTCTTTATTCTTATTCATTGGAGATTTCATGATAAATTTTAAGAAATAAGACTAAATTGGGATTTTTTCAACCTCCGGCCTGAACATTCACAATAAGAGTGTTCAGAATTAAAAGAGGTCACTCAAAAGGGCCCATGAGATACCTTTCTCCTTCACTTAACCCCAAAATAAAATCAGTCACATTGATCGATAAATTGCAAGTTGGGGCAACTTTTGCTTGAAAATGTCCGCTGTGTCTAATCCGATTCAATCACATCTAAGTGAAAGCAAAAATGTGCGTTATCCTTGTTTGTTTTGAAAATTTGGAATGATATTTGAAGCATTCGTTTCTCTACCTATACAGATTTTATTATTTGCTCTCCCATTTGAGCCTTTGGAAGGATAATTTCGTTTCAAATAAAGGCCTTAATGATCTCTACCCTACATTGGAAAACTTTCAAAAGGGAATGGGTTCTCAATGAGCATTGCATTACTTTGATTGTCATGAAGCGTAAGAATGATACTTTGGCCATCATTTCTATAACCTAAACACTGATCATCCCTTGCATCCTCATTTGAGCTAAAAATTGATGGTTCTTTTCGAGTGCACATATGATCGCACCCCACATTGGGGAAGGAGATTGAGGAATTTTGAAAAAGGGAAAAGAAAAGGGGAAAAGCAAAAATGCTAGAATAAGGAGGGGAAAAGCAAAAATGCTAAAATAGGAAGGGAACCGCAAATTGGGGAAATTTGATTCCACTTGGGTTCCAATTTTGAAGGAAAAAAAAAGAGTTTTGTCCGCGTGGATCGCCTATGTTTCACAAGCATGGATGAACAAGGGTCTTCCTCAAGCAGTTAATTCAGATACATGCCAGAAATTTCCTATTAATGAAAGTTTCCTTTCAGAGTTATTGTAAGGAACGGAATACAAGTCAGGCCATCTTCTTTTCCAATCAAACGTTCTATCCCTAGTTATCCTTTTTGAGCCTTCAGAGTAAAATACTTCATTTGGCAACCCCTGAGAATCGCAAACCCTACACTGGGGCAAGTTTGAGTTGAAAAAGGAAAAGTTTCAAGAAGTGAAAAAGTGAAAAGCAACAAAATCAAAGAGAAAAGAGAACCTCAGTTCAAAAATAAACTGGGGCAAATTTCAAAGAATGGCAAAAAGCCGAAAAGTCAAAAGAAGAAAGAAAATGAAAGTGAAAAGCCTCAATTGAGCATAAACTGGGGCAAGCTTTGGTTTAACCCTAAAATAGGGTTGACGCAACAATGTGATCTCAGATTTTTCAAACCGCTTTTGAAATCCGCTTTCGAGCCTTAACTTTTCTAAGCACCCCACCTGACCCCATTACAAAAGCCAAAAGTCCTGACTTCTGTTCTTTGCAATGGCCTTGTCAAGAAAATTTCTGATGCCGGAAAGTTTTAGCTGTATTTCTGAATTGCCTGGGTATGGGGTTGACGCTGCTCATCATGCGAAAGTCCACCAAGTTGAGGGAAAGGGAAAAGAGGCGAAAAGCAAAGCAAGAAAAGTAAATGCAAGAAAATGCAGAAAAATTCGACGCTGAAATCCCTGGTGAATGATGAAAAGAATACGAACAAATTCTGAGATCTTTGAGTTCAAAATAGGGGCAGTTTTTGGAAGATACGATCTTCAGTGCAATGTCCTTGGAAGTTTATTCTTTAGCTATCGTTTTCAAGCCAAATTACAAGCTAATAAAGTCCATCGTTGACTTATTCCTTCATGACAGTCCAAAGTAAGGATATGCTCATAAGAAGTCCATCAATCATTCGTGATCATAAGGGTATAACCAGTTTTTTACATGTTTAGCTATCATTTCTACCCGAAATTTTGCAAGCCCATGAAGCTTATACGTTGACTAAGTTTTCTTAAGACATGAGGGTGACAAACTCTTTACTTTCACTAAGATATGGTATTGAAGGGATTACATACCATCTGTACACATGGATAAGACAAATCTTGACCTCCCATTTCCAAATCAGAAATAACACCCACTTGATCGGTCCTGAAAGATGAACCAACTGGAAATTGTGACCCATTACCCAAAACACCAATGCCAAGGTGAGGAAGAAATCTTCTGTGATCTGATTTTATTTCAAGAAAATCATCATGAAATTTTCTTTTAGGAAACATAGTTTCTTACAATGTTCAAATAAATGGAAAGTCATCCAGACAAGTTTTTGCAATTAAATGGCCCATACTGGGGCAAAACTTTTGTTATGAGATTTCGTGAAAACAAGCCCACACAGGGGCAAATATTTTTGTTAGTCCAATTGAGGATTTCGCCCAAGAATCAAATGATGCATCTTTCAAATCAATCACGCTGCTCTTTTCATGAAAATGTGAATGCATGTCATATTTTGGTAAGCCCCCTGTGCAGGTATTCATTGTTGAAATCAACGAAAGAGCATCTGGTAATGTGGAAGGCCGATGCCGAAGAAAGAGAAAAGAAGGGAAAAGGGCCCTACACTGGGGCAAATTATTTTTGAAAAATGATTCTCTCGAAAAATCAGAAAAATTCAAAACGTCAAAAGTCAAAAATCAAGTTCAAATTCTTGTTTCTTGGAAAATCAAATTTAATTGCTTGTTTCTTGGCAAATCAAATTCAATTTCTTGACCAATTGGATGGCAGGATTGGGTTTTATCCCACTGACCATTCGCAAAAGCACGTTGGGACCGGGTTTCATCCCGCCAATCTCGGCAGGACCGGGTTTTATCCCGCTGACCGCTAATCTCGGCAGGACCGAGTTTTATCCCGCTGACCGCTTACCTCGGCAGGACCGGGTTTTATCCCGCTGACCGCTTATCTCGGCAGGACCGGGTTTTATCCCGCTGACCGCTTAGTTCGGCAGGACCGGGTTTTATCCCGCTGACGCGCTTATCTCGGCAGGACCGGGTTTTATCCCCGCTTATCGCTTATCTGCGGCAGGACGCGGTATAATCCCGCTGACCGCCTTTTATCAAATTGGGACCGGGGGTTTTTATCCTGCACCAATCAGCTCGCCAGGGGGTTTTATCCCGCTGACCGCTATCGGCAGGACCGGGTTTTATCCCGCTGACCGCTTATCTCGGCAGGACCGGGTATAATCCCGCTGACCGCTTTTTATCAAATTGGGACCGGATTTCATCCCGCCAATCTCGGCAGGACCGGGTATAATCCTGCTGACCGCTTTTTATCAAATTGGGACCGAGTTTCATCCCGCCAATCTCGACAGGACCGGGTATAATCCCGCTGACCGCTTTTTTCGTTGGGACCGGGTTTCATCCCGCCAACCTCGGCAGGATCGGGTATTATCCCACTGGTCGATCATCATGGCAGGTTCGGGTTTAATCCCACTGACCAATTCATTACTGGGGCAAATCTGTGGATACATTTTCAAATAAAGTCTTATGCAGTTTTCTTCATACAATCCAATTTTAAATTTCTGTCCGGGTCTATCCCGTGGGTCTATCCCAATTTTAAATTTCTGTCCGGGTCTATCCCGTGGGTCAATCCAATTTTAAATTTCATTCTGTTCTATCCGTGGGTCTATCCCAATTTTACTGTCCGGTCTATCCCCCGGGGTCTATCCCGTGGGTCTATCCAATTTTAAATTTCTGTCCGGGTCTATCCCGTGGTCTATCCCACTTACATTTCTGTCCGGGTCTATCCCGTGGGTCTATCCCATTTAAATTTCTGTCCGGGTCTATCCCGTTTACAATTCTGTTCGGGCAAGTCCCATGTCTGAAATTCCTTGTTAGGTCAGTCCTCCGAAAAGGGGCAACCAAATAACACAGGTAAGTATTTGGTGTCTACTTCTTTGTCTCAAGTTTTTTCAAAACTCAGACAAAGAGGGGCAACTGTAGACACCAAATTTTTATTATTTATTTATTTATTTACTATTCGTTTTTATTTGTTCTATTTTTATTTGTATTTACTTTTAGTTTTAGTTATTTTATCCATTTTTAGCTAGAATTTCTCAAAGGGAAAAGAAAAGTGTTCAAAAAAATATGTTTTAGTTGTTTAGGATTTAGTTTCATTATTTAAAGAAAAAAGGAAAAATGAAAAATGAAAAGATGATGAATTGGAATTTGCACTTTGTTGTTTCTAGTTTATTTTTCATCCAATGTTAATTAAATTGTTTTTATTTTTACTATTATCAATTTTAATTACTTAAAAAAAAAAAAGAAAAAAAAAGGGGAATACGCGATGGCAAGCTGCGTTTTTACGCAGCTTGCAAGTAAGGGCTCGGGCAGCCCTTGGCTGCAATTTTAGAGGAGACAATGGGAGTTTTAGGGTTGGGGTGGCCCCATATAAATAGAAGATGCAGCAGCAGCCGCAAGGGGAGAGAGGGCATCGAGGAAAAGAAGAGCAAAAAGAAAAAACAAAGGAGGATTTTTCGAGCGAGGGTTTGTGGCTAAACCAAAAGAAGAAAAAGAAAAGGGCAGCCGCAAGAGAGGGAGCTTCATCGTGGGGAGAGCTAGCAAACGGGAGAGATAAGAGGGAGAGCCGAGAGCAAGGGGAGGAGATAGCCATTTTGAGAAATAGAACCAGAGGAAAACAGAAAAGTAAGATCCGGAGGGCTTGGTGAAATCTGAGAAAAGAATTGCAAGAAACTTACGGAAAAGGAGGAGCTTTCGGGCAGAGTGAGGAACCAAGAGCGACGGCCAAACGAAATCTGGTGCTGTTCCTGTGGCGAACCAAGAAACTATTGAAGCTGCTGAGAAGTTGTCATGCCATTTTCAGCCGCGGACATCGAAAGGGAGAGCAAGGACTGTAAGGTTTTCATTCTTTTTTATTAGTTTTCCTCTGATGATTGAATCTTCAAGCTTGCTGTATTCTCTGTGCGCTTCCTTTGGTTTTTATAGTCTAAAGTTGCTTCTTTTATTTACTCCTATGCCGTTTGATGGGTTTGCTGATGGGTTTTGCCCTTGAGCATGTTTCTTTCCCTAAAAGTGGAAAACTTGCTTGATGAAGGTTGTTTATGCGTGGGTTCGGCCTGAGATAGAAGTTTTACAATTTATGTGAGTATGTTTGATAGGTCTCAGTCGAACTCTAGTATAATGATAATTGTATGAGATGAGCTGCAAGGCTTGCAGCAGGAAATTGCAGACGGAAATAGTGAAAAATGGCATGCTCTGTGCCTATTTTTGAAATGTTCGTTGTTTGTTCGGATGTCAAAGCTCTCTGTTTTGTTGCTGAAGTTTAGCCTAATCAAGGTCTATGATTTGTGGTCCAGTCATGCATGACTGTTTTAAGTTTTTTTTTGCTTTCCATCCTTGCTGCATTTTAAGTGCCTGAACCGAGAAGCTTATAATGTTTGCGTCACTTGCTATTTCTTTTGCTGCATTTCGACCTGGTCATTTCGGTTTAGAGTGTTTGTTAACAACTTGGGATAAGAGCTGTAGTATTCGGTAAAATTGATAGGTTTCATGGGCATGAATATGTTCTAGCTGAGAGGGAAATATTGAAGAAAGAATGGTGGCTGGAGTTTGTAGAAATACATGAGTTACTTCGCATCAGTTTCTGTTTAAGTTTTACTTGTTTGATGCTGAAGTTGTGGTTGTTTGTTGAAATCAAAGTTATACATTGGTTTGAGAGAGTGTGGTTGAGGATAGCATTGGGTTTTCTGAAATCTGTGGCCAAAATTCAGCAAGGGGAAGCTGCTGCATTTTTTTCCTTTCTTTCCTTTGCCGCGTTTCCTGTCCCTTGATTACTGGTTGAGTTTTTGCACTTCAGTGTCATGTTTGAGGGAAGCAAGGGAAGGTTGAATGCTGAGTTTGCATGTTGAAATGTTTGGAGCATGTTCGAGCACTGAGATTTCTTTTGCTGCATTCTGTTTCGGTTGCAGCCCGTTGCTGCATTTTGTTTTTTACTTCGGGCAGCTATCATTCCAGTTTCTCTGTTTTGATCTTTGCAAGAGAGGTGGAATGGCTGGGTTGATTTACAATTGGAAAAGTTGTGCCTTGTGATTGATATTCATTGGTAATGTTAAAGATGGCATTGGAACACAATAGGTTGCAACCAAGGTATTAGCTGGAATTTTGCAGAAACATAAGATTTACGTAGCATGCATGAAATATATTCTAAAATTTGCACTTTAACCCCCCAAGTTCCTTTTAGTTTCACTGTGACCCAACCAATTGAATAATTTCCTCAATTTGGTCCTTGACAATTTTAATTCTACAACTTCATTGCTTGTTTGTTTTAAGTAATTACTATGTGTTGTTTCAATTGTACTTAATTCATAACTTTAGGGGACTTTATGATCAAGTGAGCTTTGCTTTGCACATTTCTTTTAATTTTTCTTAAATAAATTGGTACCTTGACCATTTCTTTATTTTGGAGGATAAATAAGTGATTTCACTTCATTGGGCCCCAATTTCAAGGGAGGTACACTCTATCCCTCATTTGCACTTCATTTGACCTTACGTGCTCCTACGTGTTGTGTGAATAAGCCTGTCTACTTCGCTTTCCTTACCTCCTTGCATGCATTTACTTGCTTTTTACTTTTATTTAAGTTTTTATGGGGTATGTGTACACCTCTTGGCTTGTAATAGATAGTGCTCGGAGAGCATCTGGTCCATTCACCCTTTCCCTTTTATGCTTTTATGGGGTATGTGTACACCTCTTGGCTTGTAATAGATAGTGCTTGGAGAGCACCTGGTCCATTTCCCCTTCCCCTTGGTTGCTTGCTTTTGTTGCTACATGTTTAATTGCTTTATTAGGCTCTTGCATCTAGTCAAGCATGCTAAATGCTATGTGCTATGTGTTTACGAGTATTTTGGCATGTCTACTTGCTTTCATAGCCATGAATGAATGGAATGGATGAATGTACGTTTCCGCTAGTCCAACGCTAGTCGGAATTCATAGAATGGGCTAGTCCAACGCTAGACCCTTAGGGATTTCCCCTCATTAGCATATCATTTGCCTGTTCACTACATATCATGCATTTTTCCTTAGTTTTATCATCTGGCGTGCTCCTCGAGCCCCTTTTCCCCTCATTTTAGGATTTTTGCATCTCATACTAGTTATAGGGTACATTTGCGTGAGAGTCCCCTTCCGATAAGGGAAACGAGCGAGTGTGGCTACTCGATAGCCTTAGCACGCTAGTTTCGCCTTCTAATCAAAGGGAAAATCAAGTCACGATTTAGGTCTCCCCATACCCAATATGCATGAATTCCCTAGACTCATGCATTCTCAATCCACTCTATCATTACACTTTCACTTTTGTCTCATTTGCACACATGCACCTTTTTATCACTTTCACTTGCACACGAACACTTTTTTATCTCCACTTGCACACGAACCCTTTTATCTTCACTTGCACACGAACAACTTTATCTTCACTCGCACACGAGTACTTTCATCTACATTTGCACACCTTCACTCTTACCTTATTACTTTTATCATTTTTTTACTTCACACAAACTCACACTTTCACATGGCATGCATCCCACTCATTTTTCACGTCATTTAGGTTTAGGTGTGACCTCTCCAAAAGGATCATTATTGGGCTTCACAATTAATGTGATTAGCACCACTCAACCTTTGAAGAGAAATTTCCCCCAATCCCCCTAGGTCTAGGTTTTTGCATTCATATAGACATATCCAATATGCGATACATACCTTGGGTAGAAAACTAGGAAAGGTAAGGTTAAGTCGCGCAACTAGCCTTGGCTAGGTCAAAGGGGTGCCTTGGATTCTATCCTTGCCTTCCCCTTTGTCAAACGTGACCCCCGAACCTTTTTCTTTGGCTTACGTGGACTAGGAGTCGTTTTAAAAAGGGTTTTACTACTTTGTCTTTAAAAAACACTTTTTGGGTGACTTGGTACACCCCAAATCTATACCAAGTGGCGACTCCGTTTTCATATTTAAAAAACCCTTTTTAAAATTTCATTTGGCCAAATCGTCGCTTTCCAAAGTCCCATGGCCTTTTTACTTTTCATTTTACACACGTTCACACCACACCTCACACATCATCATCACACACATTCACACGCATCAAAAAGTGGGGCGCGACAGTTGGTGACTCCACTGGGGATTTCCTAAGTGGGTCCAAGCATTTGATTTGACCATTCTTTTCCCTTTTCTACCTTTTTTATGCATAGCATTTGGATATTAGGGTTGCATTTTTCTATTTTTAGGACTTTTGGCCTTGCACGCGTATTAAACTACTCCCTCACTCACGTATGTATGATTGGTTGTTTGGATGAATATTTTATTTGTTTTATTCCGCGCTCGCATTGCATTTGGGGGGGTGTGTCACCTTAGAGCCTCGCGTTGGTTCTTGATCTCTCCCCTCCAAACGAGCACTAGCATACGCGCATACGCTTTAATTATTTTTACCCCTCATTTATTTTTCTTTTAGTGGCTTGTCACGCCACTCCACCCTATTAGGATTTTAGGCGACCCACTTGGACATGTGATCGTATCACGACGTGTGCGTAGCATGATCCGAGGGGTCACTCGATCTTCCGCTTTAAACTTTAGGTTGATAACCTATTAGTTTTTAGTCGAAGGTTGAGGATTTTTTAGATTCGCCCAGACGGGTAGCCGTAACACGACGTGTGCGTAGCAACGTCTGGGGAATCGCTCGAGCCACCGACAAGGAACCTTGGGAGTGATGACCCTTGGTTTCCAAGTCTGAAGGCTCGGGGACCTATGACTTATCGAGTCTAGATGCATTAGTGAACCCTAACCTCATGCATCCATTTTAGCTTGCCTAGGGTAGAGTCGACCTTACCCTATTAGGGACACTATTCACGAGGGGAGGGGTCCAACCCCTTTCTCCCTTTTATCGCTTTATTTCTTTGTGCTGATTTCGTTGCCACAATGTGTTATGTGTATTTATCTGGCTGAGCTAACCTTTCTTGGTTTTGTGTCCCCATTGCATTCACAAACCCTAGCAAATAAGAGGTCTGGTATGACCTTCTTTTAGAACCTACCCTCGTAGATAGGTTATTGCACGTTTAAAGATTTTGGTATATTGCATTCATAGATTAATAATTGCATGGCATTCTAAGCCTACCTTGGCGTATAAAAGGTCCTTTTAGGTCATGTTTCATTTCGGATTGCATATTTTACTGCTTTAATAAAATGGCATCATGCACAAACCATAGAAGGGGAATGCCACGTAGGGAATCCCGTGTTTAAGAATAAGCCACCTTGTGTCTCGGATACTTAATCCAAGGAGACTTGCACGTTTACATTTTGTACCATCCAAAGGGGTAGTGCATAAGGTAAGGTAGGATCCGATCATTTTCATAGAGTGATTTTTGGAATATGAGCATCTAATAATCACTTTTTGGCCATTTTATCAAAATTGGTAAAAATCCCTTGCGTGAAGGACATTAATTTGAAGAAATTCACAAATGATTCCTCCTATTGAGACGATAAATAAATTGAGGCCAAAATTTGATTTTAGGAGGCTCATAGACTAATGCACCTCAATAATTTTGAAACAACCAATGGCTGGACAAGTCAACCAATCCATTTTGCCAATTCATTCAATAAATCATCAATTCATTTGACCAATTTACCCTTTTTAGGGTCACCTGGTCGATTTTTGAATAAATCGTCATTTCATTTGACCAATTTACCCTTTTTAGGGTCATCCGGTCGATTTTGAATAAATCGTCAATTCATTTGACCAATTTACCCTTTTTAGGGTCATTCGGCCGATTTTTGAATAAATCACTAATTCAATTTCATTCATTTGGCCAATTTACCCATTTTTAGGGCAATCGAGCCGATTTTGAATAAATCAAGTTTCGTTCAATCTATTTGATCAATTTACCCTTTTTAGGGTGATCTGATTAATTTTGGATAAATTAAATTTCATTCAATTCATTTGACCTGTTTCCCTTTTTAGGGTAATCCGGTCGATTTTTAATAAATTGTCAATTTCATTTGACCAATTAGGGTTTCAATGTCGAATTTCAAAAATGAAAACCTAGTCGATTTTGAGAAAAACATCCGTTGCATCCAGCCATTTGATCAGTTGGAGTTTTGACCTGTGCTTCACTGAGAAAAGTTGTCAAAACGAATTCCAATCTCTTCGATAGGAAGTTCGTCAAGGTCAAACCCGTGCGTTTTTGCAAATTCTTGTATCGATCAAAAGTGATCAATCCCTTCGGACGAGGTCCTTATTTTGACCAACGTCTTTTCTCATTCCAATGGGCCAAATTTTTTCAAATTATTTTTTTCACTCAATGAGTTGATCAGATCCATCAGGTATGGTATAGTGCCTGCTCTGGAGGATTGCATTTTCATGCTAGGCCTACCCTTGGCACAAAAGGGCTCCCCCATAGGACATGCATACCGATTTTGCAGTTTTGCCTACTAACTCGGGGTATTTTTTCTTTTTTTCCCCCTCCCCTGCATTCATAAAAATGTTTCAATAAGGTGAAAATATTTCCCTATATTGGATAACAATTTTTGATCCGATAAAGTTCAGAAAGTATTATTTGATTCTTGGGCAGGTCCTATAATGAAAACATAAATGATCTATCTGGAAGCTCTACGCTAAAGCCTCTGAGAGATGTTGTAATTGTTTTCCAAAGGAAAATTTTGTATATTTGATTTGTTAACACATTTTGTTCCAAAAAGAAAAGGAGACAAAAAGTGTATATGTGGAGCTCTTTACAAGTTTCTCTCTTCTCATTTGTATCGTAAATTGAATGAGAAATTTTGTTTCAAACTTTTTCAGCAATAAAATTTTTGGACAATCATTGTTTTGTGTATAGTTATGTACATTTCATTCTTTATTCTTATTCATTGGAGATTTCATGATGAATTTTAAGAAATAAGACTAAATTGGGATTTTTTTCAACCTCCGGCCTGAACATTCACAATAAGAGTATTCAGAATTAAAAGAGGTCACTCAAAAGGGCCCATGAGATACCTTTCTCCTTCACTTAACCCCAAAATAAAATCAGTCACATTGATCGATAAATTGCAAGTTGGGGCAACTTTTGCTTGAAAATATCCGCTGTGTCTAATTCGATTCAATCACATCTAAGTGAAAGCAAAAATGTGCGTTATCCTTGTTTGTTTTGAAAATTTGGAATGATATTTCAAGCATTCGTTTCTCTACCTATACAGATTTTATTATTTGCTCTCCCATTTGAGCCTTTGGAAGGATAATTTCGTTTCAAATAAAGGCCTTAATGATCTCTACCCTACATTGGAAAACTTTCAAAAGGGAATGGGTTCTCAATGAGCATTGCATTACTTTGATTGTCATGAAGCGTAAGAATGATACTTTGGCCATCATTTCTATAACCTAAACACTGATCATCCCTTGCATCCTCATTTGAGCTAAAAATTGATGGTTCTTTTCGAGTGCACATATGATCGCACCCCACATTGGGGAAGGAGATTGAGGAATTTTGAAAAAGGGAAAAGAAAAGGGGAAAAGCAAAAATGCTAGAATAAGGAGGGGAAAAGCAAAAATGCTAAAATAGGAAGGGAACCGCAAATTGGGGAAATTTGATTCCACTTGGGTTCCAATTTTGAAGGAAAAAAAAAGAGTTTTGTCCGCGTGGATCGCCTATGTTTCACAAGCATGGATGAACAAGGGTCTTCCTCAAGCAGTTAATTCAGATACATGCCAGAAATTTCCTATTAATGAAAGTTTCCTTTCAGAGTTATTGTAAGGAACGGAATACAAGTCAGGCCATCTTCTTTTCCAATCAAACGTTCTATCCCTAGTTATCCTTTTTGAGCCTTCAGAGTAAAATACTTCATTTGGCAACCCCTGAGAATCGCAAACCCTACACTGGGGCAAGTTTGAGTTGAAAAAGGAAAAGTTTCAAGAAGTGAAAAAGTGAAAAGCAACAAAATCAAAGACAAAAGAGAAAAGAGAACCTCAGTTCAAAAATAAACTGGGGCAAATTTCAAAGAATGGCAAAAAGCCGAAAAGTCAAAAGAAGAAAGAAAATGAAAGTGAAAAGCCTCAATTGAGCATAAACTGGGGCAAGCTTTGGTTTAACCCTAAAATAGGGTTGACGCAACAATGTGATCTCAGATTTTTCAAACCGCTTTTGAAATCCGCTTTCGAGCCTTAACTTTTCTAAGCACCCCACCTGACCCCATTACAAAAGCCAAAAGTCCTGACTTCTGTTCTTTGCAATGGCCTTGTCAAGAAAATTTCTGATGCCGGAAAGTTTTAGCTGTATTTCTGAATTGCCTGGGTATGGGGTTGACGCTGCTCATCATGCGAAAGTCCACCAAGTTGAGGGAAAGGGAAAAGAGGCGAAAAGCAAAGCAAGAAAAGTAAATGCAAGAAAATGCAGAAAAATTCGACGCTGAAATCCCTGGTGAATGATGAAAAGAATACGAACAAATTCTGAGATCTTTGAGTTCAAAATAGGGGCAGTTTTTGGAAGATACGATCTTCAGTGCAATGTCCTTGGAAGTTTATTCTTTAGCTATCGTTTTCAAGCCAAATTACAAGCTAATAAAGTCCATCGTTGACTTATTCCTTCATGACAGTCCAAAGTAAGGATATGCTCATAAGAAGTCCATCAATCATTCGTGATCATAAGGGTATAACCAGTTTTTTACATGTTTAGCTATCATTTCTACCCGAAATTTTGCAAGCCCATGAAGCTTATACGTTGACTAAGTTTTCTTAAGACATGAGGGTGACAAACTCTTTACTTTCACTAAGATATGGTATTGAAGGGATTACATACCATCTGTACACATGGATAAGACAAATCTTGACCTCCCATTTCCAAATCAGAAATAACACCCACTTGATCGGTCCTGAAAGATGAACCAACTGGAAATTGTGACCCATTACCCAAAACACCAATGCCAAGGTGAGGAAGAAATCTTCTGTGATCTGATTTTATTTCAAGAAAATCATCATGAAATTTTCTTTTAGGAAACATAGTTTCTTACAATGTTCAAATAAATGGAAAGTCATCCAGACAAGTTTTTGCAATTAAATGGCCCATACTGGGGCAAAACTTTTGTTATGAGATTTCGTGAAAACAAGCCCACACAGGGGCAAATATTTTTGTTAGTCCAATTGAGGATTTCGCCCAAGAATCAAATGATGCATCTTTCAAATCAATCACGCTGCTCTTTTCATGAAAATGTGAATGCATGTCATATTTTGGTAAGCCCCCTGTGCAGGTATTCATTGTTGAAATCAACGAAAGAGCATCTGGTAATGTGGAAGGCCGATGCCGAAGAAAGAGAAAAGAAGGGAAAAGGGCCCTACACTGGGGCAAATTATTTTTGAAAAATGATTCTCTCGAAAAATCAGAAAAATTCAAAACGTCAAAAGTCAAAAATCAAGTTCAAATTCTTGTTTCTTGGAAAATCAAATTTAATTGCTTGTTTCTTGGCAAATCAAATTCAATTTCTTGACCAATTGGATGGCAGGATTGGGTTTTATCCCACTGACCATTCGCAAAAGCACGTTGGGACCGGGTTTCATCCCGCCAATCTCGGCAGGACCGGGTTTTATCCCGCTGACCGCTAATCTCGGCAGGACCGAGTTTTATCCCGCTGACCGCTTACCTCGGCAGGACCGGGTTTTATCCCGCTGACCGCTTATCTCGGCAGGACCGGGTTTTATCCCGCTGACCGCTTAGCTCGGCAGGACCGGGTTTTATCCCGCTGACCGCTTATCTCGGCAGGACCGGGTTTTATCCCGCTGACCGCTTAGTTCGGCAGGACCGGGTTTTATCCCGCTGACCGCTTATCTCGGCAGGACCGGGTTTTATCCCCGCTTATCGCTTATCTCGGCAGGACCGGGTATAATCCCGCTGACCGGGACATCCGGTTTTATCCCGCTGACCGCTTATAGGACCGGGTTTTATCCCGCTGACCGCCAAATCTCGGCAGGACCGGGTATAATCCCGCTGACCGCTTTTTATCAAATTGGGACCGGGTTTCATCCCGCCAATCTCGACAGGACTGGGTATAATCCCGCTGACCGCTTTTTATCAAATTGGGACCGGGTTTCATCCCGCCAATCTCGACAGGACCGGGTATAATCCCGCTGACCGCTTTTTTCGTTGGGACCGGGTTTCATCCCGCCAACCTCGGCAGGATCGGGTATTATCCCACTGGTCGATCATCATGGCAGGTTCGGGTTTAATCCCACTGACCAATTCATTACTGGGGCAAATCTGTGGATACATTTTCAAATAAAGTCTTATGCAGTTTTCTTCATACAATCCAATTTTAAATTTCTGTCCGGGTCTATCCCGTGGGTCTATCCCAATTTTAAATTTCTGTCCGGGTCTATCCCGTGGGTCAATCCAATTTTAAATTTCTGTTCGGGTCTATCCCGTGGGTCTATCCCAATTTTAAATTTCTGTCCGGGTCTATCCCGTGGGTCTATCCCAATTTTACATTTCTGTCCGGGTCTATCCCGTGGGTCTATCCCAATTTTAAATTTCTGTCCGGGGTCTATCCCGTGGGTCTATCCCAATTTAAATTTCTGTCCGGGTCTATCCCGTTTGTCTCAGTTTTTTCAAAACTCAGACAAAGAGGGGCAAACTGTAGTAGACACCAAATTTTTATTATTTATTTATTTATTTACTATTCGTTTTTATTTGTTCTATTTTTATTTGTATTTACTTTTAGTTTTAGTTATTTTATCCATTTTTAGCTAGAATTTCTCAAAGGGAAAAGAAAAGTGTTCAAAAAAATATGTTTTAGTTGTTTAGGATTTAGTTTCATTATTTAAAGAAAAAAGGAAAAATGAAAAATGAAAAGATGATGAATTGGAATTTGCACTTTGTTGTTTCTAGTTTATTTTTCATCCAATGTTAATTAAATTGTTTTTATTTTTACTATTATCAATTTTAATTACTTAAAAAAAAAAAAGAAAAAAAAAGGGGAATACGCGATGGCAAGCTGCGTTTTTACGCAGCTTGCAAGTAAGGGCTCGGGCAGCCCTTGGCTGCAATTTTAGAGGAGACAATGGGAGTTTTAGGGTTGGGGTGGCCCCATATAAATAGAAGATGCAGCAGCAGCCGCAAGGGGAGAGAGGGCATCGAGGAAAAGAAGAGCAAAAAGAAAAAACAAAGGAGGATTTTTCGAGCGAGGGTTTGTGGCTAAACCAAAAGAAGAAAAAGAAAAGGGCAGCCGCAAGAGAGGGAGCTTCATCGTGGGGAGAGCTAGCAAACGGGAGAGATAAGAGGGAGAGCCGAGAGCAAGGGGAGGAGATAGCCATTTTGAGAAATAGAACCAGAGGAAAACAGAAAAGTAAGATCCGGAGGGCTTGGTGAAATCTGAGAAAAGAATTGCAAGAAACTTACGGAAAAGGAGGAGCTTTCGGGCAGAGTGAGGAACCAAGAGCGACGGCCAAACGAAATCTGGTGCTGTTCCTGTGGCGAACCAAGAAACTATTGAAGCTGCTGAGAAGTTGTCATGCCATTTTCAGCCGCGGACATCGAAAGGGAGAGCAAGGACTGTAAGGTTTTCATTCTTTTTTATTAGTTTTCCTCTGATGATTGAATCTTCAAGCTTGCTGTATTCTCTGTGCGCTTCCTTTGGTTTTTATAGTCTAAAGTTGCTTCTTTTATTTACTCCTATGCCGTTTGATGGGTTTGCTGATGGGTTTTGCCCTTGAGCATGTTTCTTTCCCTAAAAGTGGAAAACTTGCTTGATGAAGGTTGTTTATGCGTGGGTTCGGCCTGAGATAGAATTTTTACAATTTATGTGAGTATGTTTGATAGGTCTCAGTCGAACTCTAGTATAATGATAATTGTATGAGATGAGCTGCAAGGCTTGCGGCAGGAAATTGCAGACGGAAATAGTGAAAAATGGCATGCTCTGTGCCTATTTTTGAAATGTTCGTTGTTTGTTCGGATGTCAAAGCTCTCTGTTTTGTTGCTGAAGTTTAGCCTAATCAAGGTCTATGATTTGTGGTCCAGTCATGCATGACTGTTTTAAGTTTTTTTTGCTTTCCATCCTTGCTGCATTTTAAGTGCCTGAACCGAGAAGCTTATAATGTTTGCGTCACTTGCTATTTCTTTTGCTGCATTTCGACCTGGTCATTTCGGTTTAGAGTGTTTGTTAACAACTTGGGATAAGAGCTGTAGTATTCGGTAAAATTGATAGGTTTCATGGGCATGAATATGTTCTAGCTGAGAGGGAAATATTGAAGAAAGAATGGTGGCTGGAGTTTGTAGAAATACATGAGTTACTTCGCATCAGTTTCTGTTTAAGTTTTACTTGTTTGATGCTGAAGTTGTGGTTGTTTGTTGAAATCAAAGTTATACATTGGTTTGAGAGAGTGTGGTTGAGGATAGCATTGGGTTTTCTGAAATCTGTGGCCAAAATTCAGCAAGGGGAAGCTGCTGCATTTTTTTCCTTTCTTTCCTTTGCCGCGTTTCCTGTCCCTTGATTACTGGTTGAGTTTTTGCACTTCAGTGTCATGTTTGAGGGAAGCAAGGGAAGGTTGAATGCTGAGTTTGCATGTTGAAATGTTTGGAGCATGTTCGAGCACTGAGATTTCTTTTGCTGCATTCTGTTTCGGTTGCAGCCCGTTGCTGCATTTTGTTTTTTACTTCGGGCAGCTATCATTCCAGTTTCTCTGTTTTGATCTTTGCAAGAGAGGTGGAATGGCTGGGTTGATTTACAATTGGAAAAGTTGTGCCTTGTGATTGATATTCATTGGTAATGTTAAAGATGGCATTGGAACACAATAGGTTGCAACCAAGGTATTAGCTGGAATTTTGCAGAAACATAAGATTTACGTAGCATGCATGAAATATATTCTAAAATTTGCACTTTAACCCCCCAAGTTCCTTTTAGTTTCACTGTGACCCAACCAATTGAATAATTTCCTCAATTTGGTCCTTGACAATTTTAATTCTACAACTTCATTGCTTGTTTGTTTTAAGTAATTACTATGTGTTGTTTCAATTGTACTTAATTCATAACTTTAGGGGACTTTATGATCAAGTGAGCTTTGCTTTGCACATTTCTTTTAATTTTTCTTAAATAAATTGGTACCTTGACCATTTCTTTATTTTGGAGGATAAATAAGTGATTTCACTTCATTGGGCCCCAATTTCAAGGGAGGTACACTCTATCCCTCATTTGCACTTCATTTGCCCCTATGTGCCCCTACGTGTTATGTGGATATGCATGTCTATTTCGCTTTCCTTACCTCCTTGCATGCATTTACTTGCTTTTTACTTTTATTTAAGTTTTTATGGGGTATGTGTACACCTCTTGGCTTGTAATAGATAGTGCTCGGAGAGCATCTGGTCCATTCACCCTTTCCCTTTTATGCTTTTATGGGGTATGTGTACACCTCTTGGCTTGTAATAGATAGTGCTCGGAGAGCACCTGGTCCATTTCCCCTTCCCCTTGGTTGCTTGCTTTTGTTGCTACATGTTTAATTGCTTTATTAGGCTCTTGCATCTAGTCAAGCATGCTAAATGCTATGTGCTATGTGTTTACGAGTATTTTGGCATGTCTACTTGCTTTCATAGCCATGAATGAATGGAATGGATGAATGTACGTTTCCGCTAGTCCAACGCTAGTCGGAATTCATAGAATGGGCTAGTCCAACGCTAGACCCTTAGGGATTTCCCCTCATTAGCATATCATTTGCCTGTTCACTACATATCATGCATTTTTCCTTAGTTTTATCATCTGGCGTGCTCCTCGAGCCCCTTTTCCCCTCATTTTAGGATTTTTGCATCTCATACTAGTTATAGGGTACATTTGCGTGAGAGTCCCCTTCCGATAAGGGAAACGAGCGAGTGTGGCTACTCGATAGCCTTAGCACGCTAGTTTCGCCTTCTAATCAAAGGGAAAATCAAGTCACGATTTAGGTCTCCCCATACCCAATATGCATGAATTCCCTAGACTCATGCATTCTCAATCCACTCTATCATTACACTTTCACTTTTGTCTCATTTGCACACATGCACCTTTTTATCACTTTCACTTGCACACGAACACTTTTTTATCTCCACTTGCACACGAACCCTTTTATCTTCACTTGCACACGAACAACTTTATCTTCACTCGCACACGAGTACTTTCATCTACATTTGCACACCTTCACTCTTACCTTATTACTTTTATCATTTTTTTACTTCACACAAACTCCCACTTTCACATGGCATGCATCCCACTCATTTTTCACGTCATTTAGATTTAGGTGTGACCTCTCCAAAAGGATCATTATTGGGCTTCACAATTAATGTGATTAGCACCACTCAACCTTTGAAGAGAAATTTCCCCCAATACCCCTAGGTCTAGGTTTTTGCATTCATATAGACATATCCAATATGCGATACATACCTTGGGTAGAAAACTAGGAAAGGTAAGGTTAAGTCGCGCAACTAGCCTTGGCTAGGTCAAAGGGGTGCCTTGGATTCTATCCTTGCCTTCCCCTTTGTCAAACGTGACCCCCGAACCTTTTTCTTTGGCTTACGTGGACTAGGAGTCGTTTTAAAAAGGGTTTTACTACTTTGTCTTTAAAAAACACTTTTTGGGTGACTTGGTACACCCCAAATCTATACCAAGTGGCGACTCCGTTTTCATATTTAAAAACCCTTTTTAAAATTTCATTTGGCCAAATCGTCGCTTTCCAAAGTCCCATGGCCTTTTTACTTTTCATTTTGCACACGTTCACACCACACCTCACACATCATCATCACACACATTCACACGCATCAAAAAGTGGGGCGCGACACTAATGTGATGGTAGTCACAAGAGTTGATGACTATGAGATATCAATCGCTTTTATAGTAATATTCTTAAAATTCCCTAGTTATAGTACTAATGAAATAGGACATCTTTAGTACGGTAAAACTAGTACACAGTTAGCCTCTAATTAATGTAATTAGTGGTTAGTCTCATCAACTATGGTATGATGATACCTAGGCTAATGTGTAGATGATTTGGAAAGTACAAATGCATTGGATTGATCCATTTAGAGATCCCGTTAGGATATCTATCTAGTGCCAATGGTGTATCTCTAGTGAAAAATTGTGTAAGTGATCCTACGACTTGAGATCACCATAGTATCTTGAGTGTGAATCGCTACATTTTGACTCTAATTACTTGTTACTCTTCGTGAGTGCCTTAAAGTGTAGAAGTTGGATGTAGTGTGAAGCATGTAAAGAAAATGGGTGATTGAGATAGGATTTACCACTCCGATAGAAGGAGTTGATATCCGGATGGCCACTAGTGAGAAATTAACTCTAAAGTCGACTATTAGGTAAATTGAAGAATGTCTTCAATTTAACCTAATTAAGGGTAAATTTCGAGAACTAGAAAATTTAATTAGTCATCAGGGAATTGGCACTTATTCCTTATTCCTGACTAATTGGATATCTTTGGTGAAAGGATAATAATTACACAGTAATTTTTCACGGAAAGGTTAGGTCAAATTCCCTTGACTAATTCCGAATAATTGGGCAATCGCGATGTGTTGCTAGACACCGCTCGTGATTTATAATTATGGATTAATTATTTATTATAAGTTATGATAAAATAAAGTTGTTTATTTTATCTAATTATTAAACCATAATTATTACCAATACATTCGGGACCTATTGGGTCACACGCAATAGAGATTTAATCCTGGATTAAAACTATGTAAATTATCGGGGTTTAATTTTAAAGGAAAATTAATCCCTTGCCTTTTTGAGCAGATAAGAGTAAATGGTTATCTCTTATCTATCAGATAATGATAGATAGAGTCTGGGGTGATGAGAAGTCTTATGGTTTTGATTTTGAATTAGACAAGAAGACTCATCATTCTAGCTTATCATATATCTCTCTCTTTCTCCAATGTTTTTTGGGGGTTAGCTGATATACAGATACAGAGTGTGAGCGTCACATACGATAGAGAGAAAAAAATATACGTTCGAAGAGAGTAAGAAGGCTAGCACCTTTTTTCTCTTCAATACATAGTTCGTGAGACGATCCAGGGTTACTCTAGCGCGGATATCAGTAGAGGCAGGACGATTGGACTGCTCAAGGGCTGACTATCCTCAAACAACGTTGCAGGAAGACGCCGCTTGGATTAAGGTAATCCTAAAACCCTACTTTTAGTACATCATATGTAAAATTTAGTGTGATTCCTGGATGGTTTTAGGGAAAAGATTTTTATTTTTCCGCTGCGTAATGTCCCTAAAACCCAACATTTCATTCATTAGTACTACAATTAGTTTCAGATTATGCCGATATTTTAAGTGTTTTATACTCAAACTAAACCAGCTAGTTGGATCTGTTGAATGAAAAAATCAGTAAGTTCTCCAATTCAAATTTATTGGAGAAATCGAATGGAAAGACCGTGTCAAACTCGATCAAAAAATGAAAATCAGAAAAAAAATGGAATGAATTGGCTTCGTCATTTTCTCTTTTCGTATTTTGTGCACATTTCTTTTTGTCATTTTATTTTTTCATTTTCTTAAAATCTTATATAATTGAATTTTGTAGACAAACCTTTAGATTATGTTGTTTGACTTGTGGATAATTTGAATAGCTATAAATGCTTTTATGAATGCTTTTCTAATAAACAAACCAATCTTAGTGTCTATTACTTGTCAAACAGGTATTATGGATTTAGTTATAAGTATATCAATTTTCATTTTCGATGTAAAAACACTTAATCTAAGATTTTTGTAGGGATTTTCTATGCTATTTCATTTTTTTATGTAATTGATATATATGTATGATATCATGATGTTGAAGTTCTTGCTTTTTAGTATCAGGTTAACCAGTTAAGGACTTTCTGACTCCTTGCCTCAGTCACTGAAGCTGTTTGGTTTGAGTTCAGAACATGGCTTCCATGTTTATCTTAGGCAAATTAAACGGAGACCTATTGAGTTTTTGTCAAGATTATAAATGTTTTTCTGAAATTACACTATAGTAATATTTTTGTTTGTTTTCTTTGCTGGGTTTAACCTTTGAACATATCATCACCTTGCAACAAATTGCCACCAAGCTAATCTTGATATTATATGAAAGAGGAACTTAGTGAAATTAACAATTTCTACCAAATAAAGAAGCACAAAAATTGGATGCAAAATTCAATGAAGATTCAAAGAATTTTGATGATGATGTTAAATCGAGTTCTTGTACATATGACAGAAATGTGAGTCCGGTGGAGTTCATTTACGTTTGCAGGGTGGAAAGACGAAGGAAAAACAGAACAGATGTGCACAAAATATGCCTCACTTGTCAATGTAATTCACGGCAATAGAAGCTTTGATTTCATTCTTTTTTTTTTTTGGGAATCATAAAACCAGAAAAATTAACTTCTTGAAAAAAATGCGCTTCTTACTCACCCACCACAGGACAGATCTTTGATTGCTTTGTTCGTGCACACCAGCTTAATGCATGAACACAATTGTTTCTATAAATATACATCGAATCATGGGAAAAAAAATGTACAATGACAATGCCAATGATACCTAACGTTATACGTGGCAAACAAATCTATTTAACTAAATTTATCTATACCGCCCATGAATAGATATATATGAATATTTTAAATTTTTACATATGGGCATAAATAGATTACCTAATAATACCTGATAAATACCCATTTATTAAATTGTATTTTTCGCTAACCCAATTAATCCATTTAGAATTGCCTTCCCTCCTTCTTTCTTCCCATACTCTTTTTCTTTTCAAATTCTTTTTTTTTATCATGATGTTAACTACTTTTGTTTCATTATTATTATTTGTTTGTTTTATCTTATAAATTTATTTTCTCTTAGTTTGTTAACTTGCGCATTTTTTACCATTACCAATTTATGACAAGTTTTAACCTCTCTTCCTATCTTTCCAAAATGAAATTTTAAATTTACACACAAAAAAAATGTTAAGGGTTCAAAATTTTTGGATTAAGTTTTTATATTAACTTTTATAGCACTTATTTCAAATTTTTATATTTTTATTGTTCAATTATTAAATAGTATGTAATTTTACGATATAGAGTATGGATGAAAAAAATTGAGATTTAGGCTTATTGAGCATTATAAGTAAATATTTAAAACTAATTATGGGTGCAAAGGATGATATAAATTAATAACTTAGTTTATAAAATGAATTTAAATGAGTTTACAAAAAGTTAAAATAAATGGATTATAAATGGGTAAGATTATTTAATTTATTTTTTGACTTATCCACTTATACGCATCTAATTAAATGAATATAAATAGATTACCTCATTTATTTTTATTACTTATTTTAATTAATTTAAATTCATCTAAATCACCCGTTTTGATATCTTTTACGAAATGCTGATGATAGCTATTCCAAATCGAGACTAAGAGCAGTGGGGACTGTGGATGAGATTTTTTCAAGATTGCGCAGCGTGCATCAGACGCGTCCCCGCCAGATTACTTTTCATATGCAGAGGAATCTTAGTAGTACGAATTAGTAAACTAATCATAGAGTCGTCTACGGGGTCTCCGGTCGTCCACAAGATGCCATAAAATGACAGGCTCTTCGTACCGGGTTTATATTCATCATTCAAATTAATACGGAGCACGTTAGGTAATTTGGCATGTCCATTTCTGCATTTCTGCAATTGTCATCTTTATTTCACATCAAAATTTAAAAATCTAATAACTCTATTTTTTGCAAGTACACATATCATTTATTAAATACTAGGAGGTGATCACCGTGCAAATGCACGGTGTTAATGCCCAAGATTGCTATGTGCCCAAGATTATTTAGCAGCAATATAAATTGTGCTTGAAAATAAATTGTACAATACGAAGTAAACTATGATTGCAAATCATATACGTCAAGAACTTGGTTTTAGGTCGAAATAATAATTAATACCGCAGTTAAAATGGTCTTCCCAAATGTTTATTAAATACCATGAATTAGGAAACACATTATAGAATATAAATTACATTCAAAGTACATAATCCAATTTGCTAAAAATATAAAAAGAACGAAAGAACTTAGTGTCACGATTGGAACAAAATCAGCTTTCAAGGCTCCAAGAACTACTCAAAGAGGAATAGGCTAAGCTGTATCGACATCTGCCAATCCTATTTGCAGCATTCTCTCAATCATTCTCGCAGCTGCTACCATTTATTTCCTTGTTAAACGGTGGGAGATGATTAACAAGGAATGATTTCAAGTGTCTGTAAAGCTCCTTGGACTTCTCTATATTGATTGCATACCCTGCATTCTTTATTATTATCAGTTCTGAATATTGAGGCTTGAAGTTCTCATTGTCAACGCCGAAAATTTCAACCAAACGTGAGAATTCATTATAGTGAAGGCAACTTCTTTAGCTGCCCTAAACTTGGGATAGGAAGGTTTGATGTAGCACATGAGCATTCTTCCATGCAAGTTAGATGCAACAAAGCTCATTAAATTAAGTTTCTAGCAATAATTAAGATAAAGAACCATGATTTAAATTTTATACAATAATTAGAAAAAAGGTAAGAAAAGGTCTGTGGAAATAGATGAGATGTCAATATCTGCATATGTACCTAGATAAAAGGTGAACAACAGAGTGACAATATCTACATAAAACTTCCCATGTGTATTGAAAATTATTAGGGCGTTCACAGTTTGGACAGGCCAAATAAAAATCTCGTCATCCTTAAAACTCATTTCAACACAAGCTGTGATCCATCCTGTGCCTGTTTTCCATTAAACAGAAATAAGAAAGAAGCAGAATGAAAACAAATTCAGAGTATACATAGAGAGAGTAGCTTTAATGATGAAAGGATTAATGAGTCTTACAAACCGTGATGCAGTAGCTATATGTTAACAATCTACATACCTTTAATGATGAAAGAATTAAAAAGCCTTACAATTAAAGTTACTTTTGTTGCACCATAGGTGAACACATGAGAGAATTTCAAATCACCCCAAGCAAGTGGACAACAACACAATGCACCGCATGAAAGGACACATAGAATCACATAAGATTTCCACTAATACACAAGAAATCAGAAGGAGAAAAATTACAAAGAATAAATTAGTATTTTTGTAAAGTTTTTGTACTCCCTATAACAACATAACAAACTTTCCAGACAATTTGATATGATAAATACACATCATCCCTAACCAAGTAATAGATATAGTAGAATCATTTAAAAAAAAAAAAAGCTTTTCTAAAACTGTGACAAAAACACTAAGATAACATGAAGTCACCAATCCTTGTCTTTCTCAAGAATTCACTTACATCTGATAATATACCAGAAGGTGCAAAATAATCAATTTTTAAACAGGTGAGCTAAACCAAAACAAAATAAAAATACAGAGAAAAGATCCTCATTTCATTCTTTCTATTTGTCAAACTATCACAGTTCGTTTTCACTGCATAAAAAGAGCATTATTTCTATAATTCTAAATGCTTTATTTCTATCACAATTCATCACATATTCAACAAAAAAAATTGCAACGGAAGATAAAACAGAGAAAAGAAAAAAAAAACACTTTTGAGACCTAAGAAACAGAGATTGTACAAACAAAGAAGAAAAGTGCTTTATTTCTATAATTCTGAAAAACCCAGAGAACCCAAAACAATGCCGTTCATGAGCCACGACAGCTACAAACATCTATGCAAGAAAAAATAGCAAATAGTTAAAAAAAAAAAAACTGCCATCAGCTGCTGTTCATTCTTCTTCTTTCGCATAGCTGCTTTTCTTGCCAATGTCAGCCCAAGGAAAAATCACCAAAAAATACCAGAAAAAAATGAAGACCAACCTGAAGCCAACAGTGTCAATCAATGTGGCCAACAAAGTGAAAGTCAATCAAAAATACTTATCTTAAAAATTGGTTTCGAATTTTGTTTCAGGGTTGCTCCTATTTAATATTCACAAAAATTACATGAATTACTGAGTTTTTTGCTACTACTTGTTTAATCAAACTTTTGATACCTATTCTATTCACATTAAAAATATATTGATCCAAATCCAAGAAAGAATGCCCCAAGATGGAATTTCACCCACATGGCCATAAAATGTTGTCCAAAAAAGTATAGAATAGCTGGCTGCAAAAAGACAAAAAAAAATGACAATATCATTACCAGCTAACTAAAACAATTTAAGAGAAACAATCAATCCACACCCTTTTACTTTGAATTTCTTTGCTGGCAATATCAAAAGGAACACGAAACTTTCTAAGAATATGAAAAAAAAAAAAGTTAAACCATTTCACCTGCGGAAATAACCATAAGTTCCAATGCAAGGGTAAAGCATGAAAAAAAAAAGAAGAAACTTTTAAGAGCTTAAAAAAAGAGATTATCTGATGGACAGTCGCTCTTCTGAATATGGAACTTGTGGCAACTTTTCCACGTTTCTGATGACCTATTCAGAAAAACTAAAATACGTATCCAATATTAGATGGACATCTGGAGTTTTTGGGTTTTCATAAAAGGACAAAGCTCTATGCACTAACAACTGCAATGCAGAAAGCATTATTTAGGCATAAAACGAGAAAGAGCGAATGAAATGTTCCAAAGCATGGAGCAGAAACTGAATAACAAATGCCTATTACCAGCTATTTAAGTCTACTTCTATACACAAGTAGCACATGAAGCCATATCAAGGCCATCATTATAGCAACTTTTTACCACATCAGCATCTTTGAGTAACCTATTTAACCTTCTTTTTGAGTAGGAATCCGGAGTTTCCCTAGAACCTGCTTGAGCATCTCCCATGAAGTCCACAGCACCTATTTGATGCTTCTCTATTGGACTCTCCAGTTTTGATGATTCAGAATTCACATATTTGTTCGGCATATAATTAAGTGACTGGTATCGGTTTGAAAAAGAAATCTTTCAACTGAAATTCTGTGCTTCACTTTTCCTCCAGAACTTAGTGTTAATGTGGCGTTGTCCCACATCGGCTTTTGTATAAGGGAACCTTTCCCTTAGTTGCCTATAAATATAGTGGGCCTGTGATGGGGTTAAGTGCACCAAAACCAAGAGAGCATTAGCGGGCTATTTGGGCCTTTGGGTTATTTTGTTTAGTTAAATACTTTTGGGCTCTCTTGTATTTTTTAGAATTAGGTATTTTGGGCCTAGGAATACTTTCCTAAGGCATCTTTTGTACTCTGTTCTTCATAATAAAATATTGCTCCTCCTTCGCCCATGAACGTAGGTCAATTTGACCGAACCACGTAAATTTTTGTATTCCTGTTTTACTTATTTCTGCTTTGTTATTTGTCTTTGGGGGTTACCAAAAATCCTTTCGTCAATTTCCTGGGACCAGACCTAACAAACTGGTATCAGAGCTTCTTCAGAGGCTTTAGATTTTGTGGCAACAATGGCAATAACAAAGACTGTCGTCGAGAAATTGGACAGGAATGTCAACTTCGGAATGTGGCAGCTCAAGATGGAGGCCATTTTGGTTCAAGACGGAGTTGATCTAGCGATACACGGAATTGAGAAAAAGCCAGAGAGTGTGATAGAAGCAAATTTCGCTGAGATGGATAAGAAGGCAAGATCCAGTATTATCTTAAATCTCTCTGACGAGATTTTGCGGGAGTAGCCACTGAGACTTCGGCAAAGGCCATGTGGGACAAATTTAAAGTCTTGTATATGAAGAAAACAGTTGAAAATCGGCTTTATTTAAAGCAAAGTTTGTATATGCTTCGCATGACTGAAGGTACATCTATACTCTCACATCTTGATAAATTTGATTCTATTATTATGGATTTGGGAAATATAAATTCAAAAATTGATGATGAGAATCAGGCCCTGTTACTTTTGTGTTCCCTTCCCCAATCTTTTAAACATTTTTGCAATACTATGATTTATGAAAAAGAAACAATTTCGTATCGAAAAATTAAATCTGCATTAAAATCTAAGAAGCAGATAGACAAAGATATTACTGGAAAATTTAGTGGAGCCTATGTAGAAGGTCTAGTTGTTAGGGGCAGAACAGAGAGGAGAGAATTTGATAAAAGTAGCTATAAATCTAGATCCAAATCCAGACATAGAAATGTGGAGTGCAATTGTTGTCATAAAATAGGGCACATTAAGGCAGATTGTTTCAAATTAAAAAATAAATTGAAACAAAAGGGAAAACCTGGTGAGAAAAATTTTGAGATTGCCGAAACTAGTGTTACAGTTGATGAGAATGAAGGAAGTATTTTCTTTGTGACTGATGATAGGACAAGGTCTAAAAATGAATGAATTTTAGATTCGGGGTGCTCTTATCACATGTGTCCCAATAGAGATTTATTTTCCATTTATGAATCTTACAATGGTGGAATTGTTTTGATGGGTAATAATGTCGCTTGTAATGTTGTTGGTAAGGGTACAATTCGAATTAAAATGCATGATGGTATTGTGACGACGCTCACTAATGTTAGACATGTTCCTGATTTGAAAAAGAATCTCATCTCTTTGGGCACCCTAGAGGCTCTTGGGTGCAAATACGCAGCTGAAAATGGTGTTATGAAGATTTCTAAAGGTGCTCTCGTTGTAATGAAAGCTTGCAGGGTTGGTAGTTTATATGTTTTACAGGGATCTACTATCACAGGCTCAGTTGCAGTTTCGTCATCATCATCTTTGTCTGATTCTGACATCACCAAATTGTGGCATATGCATTTAGGACACATGAGCAAGAAAGGTTTGGGCATACTAAGCAAAAAGGGACTTCTTAGCGGTCAGAGTACTAGGTCACTGGAATTCTGTGAACATTGTATTTTTGGGAAGCAAAAGAGAGTTAGTTTCAATTCTCCAACAATTCATAAGATGAAAGGTACTCTTGATTATATTCATTCAGATTTATGGGGTCCATCTCATGTTCCGTCTAAGGGTGGTGCCAGGTATATTTTGACTTTTATTAATGAATATTCAAGGAAAGTTTGGGTCTATTTTCTTAAATATAAAAATGATGTTTACCTCACTTTCAAGCAATAAAAAGTTTTGATTGAGAAACAGACAGGTAAACAGATCAAGCGGTTTAGAACAGATAATGGCATGGAATTTTGTGAAAGAGAATTTGATGAATTTTGTAAGAATGAAGGAATTGTTCGGGTATCACACTGTCAGGATGACGTCTCAGCAAAATGGTGTGGCCGAACGTATGAACAGAACACTTTTGGAGAGAGCGAGATGCATGATCTCTAATGCAGGGTTGGCAAAAGATTTTTGGGTTGAGGCAATTTCTATGGCCTGTTATATTGTCAACCGTGCTCCTTCTGCTGCTCTTAATTTCAAAACTCCTGAGAAAGTTTGCTCAGGTACTCCTGCCGATTATTCTGATTTTAAAATTTTTGGGTGTCCAGCATACATGCATGTAAATAATGAAAAATTAGAATCTCGAGCTAAAAAGTGTATTTTCCTTGGATATGCTTCTGGGGTGAAAGGATACAAATTATGGTGTCCTGATCCCAAATCTCCAAAATTTATAATCAGTAGAGATATTACTTTTGATGAATTTTCTATGTTATCTTCCAAGAAGGAGTCGTCTAGTTCTTGTCAAACAGATAATAGTATGCAAAAGCAGGTGGAGCTTGAGATTGGTAGTTCTGGTCCTTCTATTCAACAAGTGCCAGTAGATGCATCTGAATCTACTGATGAAAATAATTCAGAAGAGGAAGAATATTTCATTACCAGAGATAGACCAAGGAGGGATATTCGACCACCACAAAGATATGCAAATCTGGTTGCATATGCTTTGTTTATCGTAGAAGAAACTGATGCAGTTCATGAGCCTACTACTTATTCAGATGCGATTGCTTGTGATGATTCTGCTAAGTGGTTGGTTGCGATGAATGAAAAAATTGAGTCTCTCCATCGAAATGGAACTTGGGTTCTTGTGAAGCCGTCTCTGGGTAAGAAAATTGTTAGATGCAAATGGGTCTTCAAGAAGAAAGAAGGTATTCCAGGAATTGAAGATGCAAGGTACAAAGCACGTTTGGTTGCAAAGGGCTATAGTCAGGTACAAGGTGTTAATTTTAATGAAGTATTTTCACCTGTTGTTAAGCATAGCTCTATTCATGTTTTGCTTGCTTTAACTGCCATGTATGATTTGGAGTTGAAGCAACTTGATGTTAAAACAGCTTTCCTACATGGTGAACTTGAAGAAAAAAAATTTATATAAAGCAACCTCAGGGATTTGAAATTGAAGGAAAGGAAGACCATGTTTGTTTGCTAAAAAAATCCTTATATGGATTGAAACAGTCTCCAAGATAGTGGTATAAGAGGTTTGACACTTTTATATTGAGTCATGGTTATTCAATGAGCATGGATGATAGGTGAGTTTACTTCCGGAAGTTAGATGATGGTTCTTTTATTTATTTGCTACTTTATGTTGATGACATGCTCATTGCTGCCAAGAATTTGTCAGAAATTCACACTTTAAAGTTGCAGTTAAGTAGTGAATTTGACATGAAACATTTGGGAGCAGCTAAGAAAATTCATGGCATGGAGATCAAAAGAGACCGAAGAGTTGAAAAATTATTCTTGACTCAAGAAAATTATCTTGAAAAGGTCTTTGAGAAGTTTGGCTTGAAAGATGCTAAACCTGTGACTACTCCTCTTGCTAGTCATGTTCAACTATCTGCTACTCAGTCACCACAGTCAGTTGAAGGGGAAGAGTATATGACACGGGTTCCTTATTCCAACGCAGTTGGTAGCATTATGTATGCAATGGTTTATACTCGTTCAGATATTGCACAAGCAGTCAGTGTGGTTAGGAGGTATATGTCGTGTCCCAGAAAAGCACATTGGCAGGCTGTGAAGCGGATCCTCAGATACTTGCGAGGGACTTCAAATTGTAGCACAGGAGAAGATCACTTTTAGGTTACGTATTTTGCATTGACGGTTGTGCAGTTAGTTGGAAAGCTACTTTACAACCCGTTGTAGATTTATCTATTATGGAGGCAAAATATATGGCCATGACTGAGGCAATCAAAGAAGCCTTGTGGTTGAAAAGTCTGTTTGGCGAACTTAGTTTGTATCAAGATGTTACTACTATTTACTGTGATAGTCAAAGTACCATTCATTTGACTAAAGACTAAATGTATCATGAGAGGACAAAGTACATTGATGTGAAATTTCATTTCATTCGAGATACTATTGCTGAGGAAAAAGTTCTTGTTCAGAAAACCAGTACCAAGGAGAATCCTACTGACATGTTCACGAAACCTCTTCCAGTTTACAAGTTCAAGCAATGCTTGAATTGGGTTGGTATTCGTTGTTGGTGATTTAGGCCCATTGGAGTTTATGTGGAGAAGGTGGAGCAATTTTGCTATTGTTGATGTTAGGAACACGCCAAGGTGGAGATTTGTTAATGTGGCGTTGTTCCACATCGACTTTTGTATAAGGGAACCTTTCCCTTAGTTGCTTATAAATATAGTGGGCCTGTGATGGGGTTAAGTGCACCAAAAGCAAGAGAGCATTAGTGGACTATTTGGGCCTTTGGGTCATTAAGTCTTTTGTTTAGTTAAATACTTTTGGACTCTCTTGTGTTTTTTAGAATTAGGTGTTTTGGGCCTAGAAACACTTTCCTAAGGCATCTTTTTTACTCTTTTCTTCATAGTAAAATATTGCTCCTCCTTCGCCCGTGGACGTAGGTCAATTTGACCGAACCACATAAATTCTTGTATTCCTGTTTTACTTATTTCTTCTTTGTTATTTGTCTTTTGGGGTTGCCAAAAATCCTTTCATCAATTTCCTGGGGTCATACCTAATACTTAGGACTCAAGAATTCTGCACCAGGCAGCATGTATTTCCCGTAGCATCAGTCTCTGCAATCTTTCTTGTTGATATTGCCAGATCACTGCACATCACATCAAGAGCTTTCTCTAGACATCTACGTGTCTCTCCAGAGAATTCATCCCATTTTGTGAATGGCCAATAAAACTCTGAAATCCATAACAACATAAAACTAATTTCAACTAATGTTTCAATTTTGTGTTGAGGATTCACAGCTACATATGCTAGAAGCAGAAAGACACAATCCTATTTCACGACAGTGAGACAATGCATAAGCTGGTTTCAACACCAATTTTTTAGTTTCGTACTGAGGAATCATTGCTACATATGCTAGAAGCAGAAAGATGCAATCCTATTTCATCGCTATGAGACAATGCTTAAGCATCTTCCAGATGCACGGAAGAAAATGATAACAATCTTTCAATCTTTATCAGCATATTCGGTTTCAACATATTTTTTCTTGGCAGAAATGCATCAAGAATTTGAAAAATATGTAAATGTAGCAAATAGTTGGTCCAGTGACAACATATCAAGAAATAAGAAAATATAGCAAACAGTTGGTCTATCATTGTATTATTTCAGGGATTTAGAATCAAAAAAGGGAAGAAATGAAGCAATCTTGTATACGAAAGACACAAAAAGCTAGACATCCATAAAATGCTCAAATGACTGCAAATTCTAGTAACGTTATATCAACTTTCATGGTTCAAAGGTTTAAGGAAAAATGCCACAACCTAATCTTTTGAAGGTCAACTAATCCATGATAACCATTATTGAACCTTACACCTAATAGGTTATAATCATAAATAAATCAACAATTCAAGGAAAAATAAAAAAAATTATTACAAAAAAAGAGAGCAAAATACTTGTAATGTGACAAAATCGAGAATAACCTCTTCTGCAAGGGAAAAATGCAAGATGATGTTTAGAGTACAAATGGCAATGAAATAGATATTAATAGAAGAAGACAGTCAAATATTCGCTTACTATTACATACAAAAGGCTGGAACATAGTGCCTCACAAAAATTAAATCCCAAAGAATATAACCTAAAACCTCACCATAGAACCCCTAAAAGTAGCACAAATTTTTTGCTTCAGACAAAAAAAAGAGCACCAAAATTTAAGATTCAAAAATCGAACCATAAAAAAAAATCAAAATATAACTACTAAAAAATTAAAGAAATTTCAAGAAAAGGAAAAATTATCAAGACAAAAAAAAATAAAAAACAACCTTCAGAGAAGATCTCATCACCAAGTCTAAAAGGTAGCGTTGGAAAAACTAATTACCAACAGAGACCCATATATACAGAGAGAGACAGATAGAAGAATCTGGGCGAGCACAAAAAATTGATAGATTCAAATTGAAAACTCTGTATTTTTAGAGCCATCATAGCATAAAATTTTTCCAAATTGTGGGGAAAAAATTATTAGGCGCTTTAGGAATCCACATGCCTATCAAATTTTGGCCACTACAAGCCCTAGAATTTCATACCTTCTTCAATCTCTCTTTTTCCTCCTCTTTTTCATCAACCATATCCCTGAGCCTATCAATTTTCGAGAAATCGCAGCAAAACTCTCCTATTCTCATGCTGTTGGGGTCTGAAATCACCAGCAAACACAACAAGCAAGTAAGAGCAAAAAGAAACCAGCATTAGATGAAATGATGAGAAACAAACCAAATGGAGCCCAGAAGAAAAACTTCAACAAAAAATCATTATATTTCCTCTTCTTAGTGGCTGTTGAAGATTTTTTGAGTTACCCCAAAAAAAATTATAGGAAAGTCACGGCAACAAAAAAGGAAGAAACTATGCATAAAAAAAGAAAAATGAAGGGGAGAAAATAAAACTTGTGAGTAGTCAAACAAAAAAAGAGACCCATAAAGAGACTCGAGGAAGGGAGGAAGATGAAGAAGAACAAGAGAGAGAACCGGGAGTGGAAGGGGAAGAAGATTACCAACCATTTTCTATCTCGAGCCCATCGTCCATCAAATCCTAAGCACCCACTCCTCAGAAGAAGAAAAAAAATCTGAACCCTCCAATCTAGATTACAATCTCTCCCAAGTACAATCAAATGCTAGAAATTGAGGGGAGACTTCTGGGTCTCATGGAAAAAATGAAATTTTTTCTAGAGGACAAAATGGAGTTTTGTATAGGAACCAGTCTTCAAGAGCTCTTGACATTGATTGATGCTTCTACGTTTTGAATGACAAAAAAAAAAGTAGGAAGAGAGGACATCATTTGGTTTATCGGGGGAAAGAAGAAGAAAAACCCTCAAACAAATACAAGAGGGAGAACAACCAAGTGCCATATCACCTCCAGCCAATCTCCAATTGCCACATGGCGAATGACCATGCTGAGATGGCAAGGAGCCATTCATGCTTATACTATATATATTGAGTAGCCAAACAAAAAAAGAGACCCATAAAGAGACTCGAGGGAGGGAGGAAGATGAAGAAGAACAAGAAAGAGAACCGGGAGTGGAAGGGGAAAAGATTACCAACCATTTTCTATCCCAACCCATCGTCCATCAAATCCTAAGCACCCAGTCCTCAGAAGAAGAAAAAAATCTGGACCCTCCAATCGAGATTACAATCTCTCCCAAGTACAATCAAATGCCATAAATTGAGGAGAGACTTTTTGGTCTCATGGAAAAAATGGAGTTTTGTCTAGAGGACAAAATGGAGTTTTGTATAGGAACCAGTCTTCAAGAGCTCTTGACATTGATTGATGCTGCTACGTTTTGAAAGACAGAAAAAAAAGAAGGAAGAGAGGACACCGTTTGGTTTATCGGGGGAAAGAAGAAGAAAAGCCCTGAAACAAATACAAGGGGGAGGACAACCAAGTGCCATATCACTTCCAGCCAATCTCCAGTTGCCACATGGTGGACGACCATGCTGAGGTGGCAAGGAGCCGTTCACGCTTATACTATATGTTTAGTAAAAGATATTACATATCTATCATACAAGAAAGATTGCCAACTATCGGTCGTTTTCAAACTCCTCTATCAAAAATGAAACAAATAAATCTATACTATAATTAGGGGTGGCAATTTTCGACACGACCTGAAAACACGACACGAACCTAACACGAAATTAATGGGTTTGGGTTGAGGTTTTGGGAATTCGGGTCAGAATCGGGTTGGACCCGAAAAGAAAACAGGTCGATTTCGGGTCAACCCGTGGTGACCTGATATGACCCGATATGACCCGTTTACGAATTAAAAATAATTTAATAAATATAAAAATAATTTTATCTAACTAACCTAAGTTATTCTTTTTTTCAAAGGCATTAATTACTTAATCATAAATGAATTTATTTAAGTTGTATGAAGTTGAAATAATTATATTTGGACAAATAATATATTATATTATTTTTTACTTTTATACTGTTTTAATTTATTTTATATTTTGTTTGGGATAAAACACTTTTACGGTGTTTAATTTATTTTAGATTTGGTTTGGAATTACTTATTTAAATTTTTATTACTTGATTATGTAATTAGTTTTGTGAGAAATTGATTTTATTAGAAATTACAGTGATAAATTAATAAATTAAAATTAAGTTTCGGGTCATTTCGGGTCGACCCGCCAACCCGTCAACCTGAAATTTTCGGGTTCGGGTCAGCATACCTGACCCGTCACGGGTTGGCGGGTCGGGTTCGGGTCAACAGATTTTCTGGCGGGTTGACCCGAACCCGACCCGCCAACCTGATTTGGACCCGAATTGCCACCCCTAACTATAATCATGCAGCAAAAGTAATAAAAATGACAACAAAGAGATTCTTAGGGTAGGATCACGAAATTCCTTACTACTCATGCAAGTGAAAATTACTGATTTAATTGAGTTTATTATTTTGGTTAAGTCATAACTACTTTCCTAATGTACGTGACATCTCTTTTCACCAGTTCACCAACTATACTTATAACTATCCCTCATCTACATTTTGTGTTGAAGAAACTAGCTTTAGGTTTAAAACCACAAAGGTGTTTCCCTACTTTCATGAAAGTACTCACTAGATTTAACACTTCATGAACTAGTATTAAATCACAACTTTCATTGATGAAACAATACATTTAGATAATCAGAATTAATTGGCAATTAATTATGATTGAAATAGCAAAAGTACTAAATAATTTGTTCAAAAATATAACACAAATAACAATGAAAAGTTCATACAACAATCATAGTAAGTTTATCCATTCCCTAGGTATAAAAACTAGTAAGTCATAAATGAAACACTAACAACAACTAAACTTGTGTTATAACTAAATATAAGATTTAATACAATAAATAAAATGATATGAGAGAAGTCACCCTTATTACATAAGTTTTAAATTCTCCATCTTCATCCTCACACTTCATCCATATGTAGCTAGTACAAACAATAGATGAAAACTATACTAATCTTACACTAAACTAATGAATTAAGTTCCAGTGAAAAACTACATTTTGTGTGGTTTCTTTAGCCTCCAAAGTTAAGCAAGTAAGCTTTCCAAGACCTCTATTCATAGAAGATTAAAGCTCAAATCAGTTATGTTAATGTTACGGTTGATGCAAGCTGTGATTTGAAATCACCAAAAATTGTTTACTTTCCTATCTATTACCATAAGAACCAAAGGACTATTGTTGTAAGTCCTTTTCAATCCCACCCAGGTGCATTACTGAAATGGGCGGTAAGTTCTGCACTACTTCATACGTTTGGGCATACAGTCAATCAATCCGAGGTAAAACGAATCCAATGAGCTGGTCACCACAAAAAAGAAACACAAATGGATAGATTGATAAAGGAAAATGACATCCTTTGTTTTGCAATATGCAATGCTTTGCTTTAGTCAAATCTTTTACATGTTTTCTTTTCTGCTTCGTGTTTTCTTTATCTTTTTTTGTTGCTTCATTTTTTTTCCTTTAATGAATCCTTCTTCTTCTTCTTTTTTGGCGAATGCTTTTTATAAGTCTCTCTACTAGTGAAAAAAGAGCAGAAAAATTTACCAAACAACACTAGCAGAAAATTTTACAAATAACAAATAAGTGTAATTCTTTTTCAATGACAGCCCAATTAGTGAACTTAGGCTGTCATTTTTCAGGGTGAGATGCTTAGAAATGAAATTTCTGCCCAATTAGGGGTGAGCAAATTCGGTACGTACCGAATTCATACCTGAATTCAACTTTAATTTGGTAATATGAAACCGGGTATTTTGTAATTTGATACAAAAGTGTTATTTATCAAATTTATCGAATTCTAATATGGTATGAAATAAGTAATGAGATTATAAATTTGGTAATAATCGATTTCGCATTCAAATTCGGTAAAATGAAATAAGGTATCGTATTACTGCATTCGAATACCAAATTAGTTTATAAAATTGTATAATATATAGATAAATGATATTTAGTATTAGTATATACTACTAATATATTATTATATTATATAGGTAAATGCTGTTAATAATAGTTAGTATATGACATTATCATGTATTTATGATAATAATAATATATAATGATATACAATATATTATTTTAGCATTTGTTAATTGTTATATGACTATAATAATATAAATATACAATAATACATAACATAACTATAATACTTATTATTTTATACATGACTCGAGTTAGATAATAATTAATAAGTATCGGTATAATACTAAATATTAAACAATAAACCTAATTCAGAATTAGAATTTAGATATTAGTAATTTGGTACATCATTTATGTTTGAATTATTGAATATTTGAATGCGTAACTGTGACAGTCCCACCTTCCCCTAAGGCGAACCAAAGGGGTCAGCGGACTGCCTGCCCAACTCTCGCCTGGACTAACGAGGCAGTAAAACACAATCTCAAACGTTCCGAAAAATAAAAGACCGCTCAAACGAATCAAAAGTTGCGAAACAGAGAAACGAAAATCGGAGCCGCACATGAACAGTGCCGCCCACATCACAATCCGGCCGGAATCTGGCCGGATTTCCAGCCGAATTCCTGGCCGGATACTGGCCAGAGAGCAACTGACCGAATGCCACAAATTCCAGGGCAATCCGGCCAGCAATCCGGCGAAGTTCTGGCCGGATTCGGCCCTGTCGTTTCCCGCCAAAATTTTTCTTTCGCCGTTTGAAACCTAAATCTGTCCGAAATCCATCCAAGCAGCAACAATTCATATAAGCATCAAGATGAGCCATTTACAAACCAAAATAGCATACAAACGATACCAAACATACTTATACAAGTATGATTTCTACTTTACAATCCAAAAGAGAGGGTTGGCCCTAAATACCAACACTTAGGGTTTTCCAACTATGGAGGAACTATACAAAATATCTAAACTAACTCATCTCAGGCTTCAAAATTACAGTTCTAAAAGTGGTTCCCTGTAAGGAAAACAAGAATAACGAAACGGGATGAACTAGAAGCTCAATGAGGTACCAAAAATATAAACAGTAGAATCAGTAGAATTCATGAGAAAGCACTTTGGAGGCACATATTCACATCAAATACGAGAAATGAATGAACATCACAATGTAAAGGATATAGGTGGCTCTCAGGAGCCAAATCCTCGTTGCTATACTTGATCCAGTCTCGTTGACTCTCCGTCAATGTTCAAATAAAGGAACCAATCTAGTAGAACACCACTTTAACGCCAAAACCCCGTTCACCAAACATACCTCTTATCGAGCCCGGACGCAAAACAGGAACAGGAATGGTAATATTTGAGTATACCAAAATCAAGAGTCTCAATACCCAAAGATTTTCCAAGAACAAGTACCCATGGATTGTCAATTATCTCGACCAAGTCCTTACTGGCTCGATTTAATTAACTCCCCATGATGTTTAGCTCAAGTTTAACAGGAAAATCGTTGGACACACTTTCAAACGATCTCATAACAAGTTCAAGTACATAACAAGTACAAGTAATAGATTCCAGTTCGTTCAGTACAGGCAAGAGAATGAGTGTGATAAAGTACACCCTCGTCTCATACAAGATAAACAGTCAGGAAAGACATTCAAATAGTAATTTGCAAGTACAGAAAACCAGTTTAGCAATAATTCAGAGGAGTGGTGCACTTACCAGGTAAAGCAAGGATACGTCAAAAGTTTCAACCAAGACAGGGCTCTAATCACCAAGAAATCCTAAAATAATCAAGGTAAACAATTATGGTTCCCACAGTCACAAATCCAGTAAATGGAATGCATAAATGATGCTCGACTACACGTCGTACGCCCTTCCAGGTTAAGTACTAGTACAAAAGAGTAAAATATGACTTTTGAGCAAAAAGGATAATAGTTGGTTCTAGAGTTACAAACAACTCCGAAAATCCATTATTTTTACCAAGATCAACTCAACTTGAAAGAATCGTGTAGCCCTAAAATTTTGGGCAGCATGCCCTCTGTATTTACCTATTTTCCTGTCATTTACGACTTCATTATTTTCCTAAACCAATCCCAAAGTCATACACAATATAAATTCATCACAATAGCCGTTCAATAGGTTCAAAGTCATTCAAGTACAAGATTTAGCTAGGAAAATGACCGGAAATGAACTTTAAGCTAAGAAATCAAAAAGGCGGATTCACCGCTACTTAGCGTATCGGACCTAACCGAAGCAACGCTTATTGGATTGAAGTGTAAGTTATACCGTTTTGAAGCTAAGACAGAGGGCTATAACTTTGATGAAGATTACTTAGTCCAGTTCTCACCCTAACTAGGTCAAAGTTATCAAAACAGCCCCAGATTTTCAAGTTCCAAGCACACTGTGAAATTCAACTAGCAGTCCTGATTCATTCAATTATATCTCAGCACACACAACTCCGATTTAGGTAATTCCAAAGTCATTTGAAAGCTAATATACAAGGCTATAATTCTTAAGAAGACATCAATAACCAAATCAGTAGTATTCCCAGTTAAACTAACCAATTACAGAAGGTGATTATCAATTTCGGACAGAAACAGGGCAGCAGGGGTATTTCGGTCTTTTCGTAGGTTATGTTGCTCCGATTGATCTGAAATTTTGTATAAAACTATAAAACATCATTCTCTACAAATTTCATGTTTTGTACTAAGGCCAATTCACCTTCTAACTAGGGGTAGCAGTACCAGGCAGAATAGAGGAAATTGAAACCCTAATCTGGAATTTTCCGCACAAAGTGAAAATTTTCCGCAATTAGCTATAATTTACGCACTATGGCTTTATTCTAAACTATCCCAAACCATCATCCATGGCCACACAATACTAAACATGTAAAAATAGAAAAATCAAGAATAAATATAAAATTCACGAATCTCTACCAAAAATCAAGAATTCTTCCACAAAATCACTTATTCAACTACTATCAATCACTAATTGAACATTATCAAGATCAAAGGAAAGATTCCTTAACCACTCACCTTGTAAACTCAAAAAAAGAAGCAACTTAGCACTTTTGCTCCTCAAACCACTTCACCACTCGCCTTAATCCTACCAAGGGAAAGGGTTTTATGGAGCAAATCAAAGTTTTAATGGTTGGTTTGTGAGATCAAGGCAAGAAATTCAAGAAAGAAGTTGGAAGTTTTCTCTTCTTTTTCCTCCAAGAAAGTCGACCAAGAAAAGGAGAAATAAGATGATTTTTTGGTCAATTTTTAGTTATGTAAGAAATGTGATACAATGGTCAAAGTCCAAGGGTGAATTGGATGGTGACACTTGTCACCTTTTGGCTTAAAACTTATCGCTTTGTCTCTCTAATATCAATCCGTCTAGATAACCTCTAATTATCTCTCAACACCTAGTAAATAAATCCCTTTATGCAAAATTTAACCTAATTGATAGAATTAACCGCACTTAACGCACTAGCGGGTCCCACGTCCACCATACACGTCAAATATCTCAGGAGTTTACTTGTACTGGAAAAATATTTTAAAAACTATATTTACGTATAAAAATATCACCAAAATAAAAATAAATATAATAACAAAAATATAGAAAGCGTGTACAATGAAAGAAAAATAATGCCTAGAAATTAAGAAATTTTTGCGGGTTCTCACACTTTTTCCCTCTTAAAAGAATTTCGTTCTCGAAATTCCTTATCATTGCCTTCTCTGGGATACAAAATTTTACTACTTCCTTCTCACAATCAAATTGAGTATCGCACCTAGTTAACCAATCAGTATCCCTTCACTAGCCAAGCTCATTGAATTCTTTCGTATAGTTTCTTTTCCTTCTCAAATTAAACGTCTCATTCACTATTCTAGTGGTCAAACGGTGGAATACCAGAATCTTAGCTTCCATGTCTTCAAACGAGTCAGGGGTTTGATGTTGCTCTAGGGCATACGCCCGAGTCGACAACGTTGGTCCATTCTTCTCCCCCTTCGACCGGTCAGAGTTGGTCGTGGTTGTCTGTTGGCTCCTACTCCCTTCTCGAGATCGGTCTGGGCAATTTGTGATTTGATGATCTGCGCTCCTACAACGCAGATATTTTCTTCCTTTCTTCCAACAGACATCCTCCGTGTTGTTCGGCTTCCCACAGTACCCGCAGGAACCACGGGAAGCGGAAACTGAGCCTCTCTGTGAGGCACCACATGACATCCCTAGTAGTTGTACTCCTCCGTTGCCCCTTCCAATCTTAGGAGGCGTACCCTTATCCCCTTACTCTGAGTTACTTCCAGGAAATTCTCATTTCTTAACTTGAAAGTTTCTAACTTGTAACTTCGCGCTTTCTACTCGTTGAGCCTTCTCCACCGCATCACTGAAGGTGTAGACACCAAATTTTGAATAATTTGTATGTATCATCTATTTCATGATTTTCATTTTAGATTGCTTGCATTTTAGTTCGTTATTGTGTGTTTTGCACTATTAGTTGTTATGATATTTTAGTTTTATTCATTTTCGCCCTTTTAGTTGACCTATTTCATTTGCTATTCATTCTTATTTACTTTTAGTTTTAGTTTTTAGTTTTAGCTTTTAAGTTTAAGATTAGCATAGAGTTTTTTTAGAAAAAAAAGAAAAGGAAAACATCAAAAATATGTTTTAGTCATTTTGTTTTTATTCAATGCTTTCTTGAAGGAAAAGTGAAAATGAAAAATCATAAAAAAAAGAAAAAAGAAAAGAGAAAATTAAAGAAAAAGAGAAAAATGGAAAAATGAAAAAGAAATTGGAAAGTTGCATTGTGTTGTTTCTGGTTTATTTATTTTATTAAGTTGTTGTTATTATTATTATTATTATTATTATTATCAATTTTGTTTAATTAATTAGTTGTAAAAAAAAAAAAAAAAAAATGTCGCCGCTTGCACGCTGCATTTTTATTGCAGCGTGCAAAGGACGAAGGGATGCTGATCAAATGGCCAAGAAAAAGGGGGTTGGACGGGGATGATTGCTGACCATTAAACACAGGGTTTTGGGGGTGGTTAGCTCATATAAATAGGACAGAAAACAGTAGCCGCAAGGGGAGCTAAGGGGTGACGCGGGGAAATCTGGAAAAGAAGAAAAAACAGGAGGTTTTGGGAGAGCATCGACAGAATGATAGCATCATGGCACGTGGGCAGGCCAACAATGGCTCGGGTAATCGAGGAGCTGAGGATCACGTGCTCGCCCCAAGTGGACCCATTACTCGGGCTCGCGCAAAGAAACTTCGTGAGCAACTCAATGTACTTATTCAGGCCATACACAAGTCCTTTGAAGGATTCATGCATTCAAGTGAAGGTGGTCGCGGTCCGATAATGAGCATTGAAGCTACACTTCCGTTTTAGCATCATAGTTAGTTATTTCCACATTAGTTGATTAGATTGAATAATTGGCTAAGTGCATATCGCACGTAGAATCGCCAAGGGTAGGATTGCTAATTTACTCATTATTATTTGCTAGAGTGGGCTGCCTAGGAAGGAAAGCCCACGTGAGGCCCAACCCGTCGGGGGTTAAGCCCCCTTTATTAGGGCCGATATCCACGGCGCCCTTAGTCCATTTTCTACTAGATTAGGGTTTTCACTTGTAGCCTATATAAGGCACCATATTACATCGATAAAGGATAGACACTTTTATGATAAAAATATTGAGAGAGTTTTCTCCATAGCTTTCGAGCAAACCTTGAACAACTTAGAGTTATACTCTAGTGTTCTTGTTCGGCTTATCAATTCAAGAATCGCACTTGAATTGTGGCGCCTTCTACACTTGCCTGAGGTTCACTAATTCGTTTGATTACGGGTTGAGATAGTATCAACAAGTTCGTAGTCACGGGGATTAGAGGGGTCGTAGGGTTTCCGCTGCCACTGTTTCTTGCACCCGACGTCAAATCCAACCAGCGATCTTGGGTCGCGAATCTTCTCACCAACGAGATTCGTATCAGCTGGCATCAGAGCTAGCTTGTTGGTAACATAGTTATCCCTCTTTTCGTGTCTTAATTCATATCTGTCTCGGTAGCTCAAAAAAAAAACATTTTTTTTTTGTGCACGTTGCATTCTGGCCGCGAGTTCCTGGCCGCGAGTTTCCTTTGTTTTCGAGTCTGGTCATCATTGTTTGTTTCTGTCTTGTTGTCGTCTTCAATTTCTGGAATTTCTGGGAGTTAATTGTGTCGTGTTTGATTTCTTTTGTGTGAGTATCTCATCGTTTGTTACACAAAGGAAAACAAAAAAAAAAGGGCTTCCTGGTCGGTGACTTCTTCCAAGTCGCAAAGCTGCGACCTTGGAATTGTGCAATCTGTCCGTGTCCTGTTAGTTCCAATTCCATTGAGTCTTGTCTGTTAAATCTGCTCGTGTCTTGCTATATTGTTTCCACCGCTTGGGTTCAGCAGGATAAGGAGTCAGTCGGTGCTGAATTGTCATGCTCCCAAGTCGCACAAAATATTGAGTCAATAGCAAGTTCTGTCTTGCCGCACTTTCACTGAAAATTCTGTCCAAGTTGTCGCCTCATTGTTTGTGCATGATAATTGTTCAGCAGCTTGCTATCTTATTGTTCTCGTGATTGAGTCCAATCTGAGTCAAAAAAAAAAAAACCCATCAACACAAGTCGCACTTAAACCCGGACAGACCTGGGAAATTCTGCCCAACGAAGCCTGTGTTCAGTTGAAGTTGCTGTTGCGCCAAAAAAAAAAAAATGAACCCAGCAGCCAGAGGAACGTTTGTATCTTTGTTATGGTGCAATCCTAGAGCACTTGGGAAGAGGAATATGGTCGGCTGAACATTTAGAAAAGAAAAGAAACAAAAAAAAAGGGAAAGAGAAACAGCCGCTGAGGACTTCCAATCCTGATTGATTTCTAAATCCAAAGGAGTTTCCATTCTTATTGCTTCCTGATTTGTAGCCCCCACTTACCCATATTCATACCTTGGCATTGAACCACACCTCTGCACAACAAACAGACCCTGAAACAGCCCAACCAGCCGCACCTAACACCTTATTGCCTAGACAGCCGCACAACAAACAACAAACCAGTTTCCTAACAAAACAACCGCCCACTAGCATTTGCTTCCACTTTCGGTTACAACACCTTGTGAGCAGATATCAACTACTATCAAGGGCTAACCGACCCATTCTTGCACATTCCCCACAGAACCAATTCCCCATAAAATCATCAGCCAAGCCCAAGGCAGCCGTAACACAAAAAAACAAAACAAAATTCCAGCAAGCCAAAGTCCATCGAGTCATTTCAGCCTTGAGTCGTTTCTGGATTTGCCCATTGAGTTGTTCATTGAGTCCTGGTCAGTCTTGAGTCATTTATTGTGTCTTTCATTCTCTCCCATTCGAATGCCAAGCATTTGTTGACCTTGGTTGGTAAACGATCCAAAAAATCCAGCAACGCAAAAGGAACCAACTTCCTTGTCGGCTAGGTGTTTGAGCATCATTCTTAATTTTTTGTAGCTTTTGTGTCAAGTCTTTTCTCAATTTTTGTTCTTGAATATATTCTATCACTCCATTCTTAGTGTCCTAATTTTGTTTTTCCAGAAAATTTCCACTCTTACGAACCTCAAATTCTAGCGTGAACTTGATTTTTAAGCTAAATTTGAGCACTTGAGGAGCTCTACTTTCTTCAAGGTTTCGCAAGGGGCTGTGAGAGAATATTTTGGTGAGCTTATTAGAGTGATTTGAGTTACCATATACGAGTGTGAGAGTAAACACTTAGGGAGTGAAGTGACAAAAAAAAAAAGCAAAAGAAAACATTACTTTTTTCCCTATTTCCTTTGCTACTAACCCTTGCAGGTACACTTGAGACTCCATGTCTAGTGGAAACGAAGGAGTATCCCGTCCCATGAACTTTGAACAGATGATGGAGCAAATGGAGAGGCGTTTCCAACGCATGCTAGAACCCATTCAAGATGAGTTGCTGCAACTCCGAGCGTCTGGAACACCAAAAACCTCTAAGTCCTTGCGAAGGCGAAGGGGCGTGGAGGAGTCGTCCGATGGTTCCAATAATGATGATGATGATGAGGAACCTCGAATTCGACCAAGGCAAAGGAACCAGACTGGACCTACCGATGTATTCAAGGGAATCAAGATGCAAATCCCTGAGTTCAAAGGACGGTCCGATCCCGAGACCTTTCTCGAATGGTTATCCAAGATCGAAATGGTCTTTTCTTGCCAAAACTACACCGAGGTGCAAAAGGTGCAATTGGCCACCATGGAATTCACTGAGTACGCTGTGGTTTGGTGGGACCAAATCAAGAAGTCTAGAAGGAGAAATGGGCTACCTGAGCTTATTCCATGGCCCGAGCTTCGAGCCATGATGCGCACCCGCTTTGTACCTGGACATTACACTAGGGATTTATACCACCGGTTACAAACCTTAGTCCAGGGCAACCGGAGTGTGGATGAGTACCACAAGGAGATGGAGATCCTGATGCTTAGAGCGGATGTACAGGAGGATCCTGAAGCCACCATGGCGAGATTCTTGAGCGGGTTACGACCCGATATTGCTGAACGAGTGGAACTTCAACATTATATGGAGTTGCATGAGCTCGTAGACAAGGCTATTAAGGTCGAGCAAAGGCTCAAGCGAAGGGGTACCACTCGATCGAATTTCGGCAATACCACCTACTCTACCAACCGCCCATTCCAACCCAGGAATGATTCTCGGCCTTCACCAAATGCTCCTACACCAAAGCCGAGATTCGAGGGAGGTAAGGTGGGCAACCCTAGTATTAGTAAGCCTCCCTTTTCTACTCCAAAATTTGAGGAGTCTAGGGTACAAACTAGAGCTCGTGATACTTGATGCTTCAAATGCCAAGGTAGAGGCCATATTGCTAGTCAATGTCCCAATCAAAGGACTATGATTATGATGCAAAATGGTGAGATCGTGAGTGAGGACGAAGCCGAGTACGAAGGCATACTACCTCTTGACGGAGGTAGTGATGGGGAATCATCAAATGAAGAGGAGTTTAGTGCACCCGAGGGTCATTTTGGGACTGCATTGGTTGCAAGGAGAGCATTAACTGCACGTGTTAAGGAGGACGAGCTTCAACGGGAGAACATCTTCTACACCAGGTGCTTCGTCAACCAAGCACTTTGTAGTGTGATTATTGATAGTGGGAGCTGCACAAATGTAGCTAGTTCACTCATGGTGGACAACTTGAAGTTGCCTACAAGGGATCACCCGCGACCCTACAAACTCCAATGGCTCAACAACTCTGGGGAGGTTCGAGTAACCAAGCAGGTTCTTATATCCTTCCAAATCCATAAATATTCTGATGAAGTATTATGTGATGTAGTTCCTATGCAGGCTAGTCACATTATACTAGGTAGGCCTTGGCAGTTTGACAGACAGGTGACTTTTGATGGTGTGACTAATAAGTATAGCTTCTTGTACAACAGTAAGAAAGTCACACTAGCTCCCCTTTCCCCCAAACAAGTGCATGAGGACCAATTGAAATTGCAACAAGAGTTTGAGAAGTATAGTGCAAAAAGAAAAGAACATGAGAGAGCCGAGGCAAAAACAGAGAGAAAAAAGGCTATAGATAGCTCGGCAAGTGAGGTAAAAATTGAGGGAAAACAAATGCTCCTGATAAAAGCCAAGAAAGTGAGGAAGTTAATGAGAGATGAGCAGCCACTTCTTATGCTTGTTAGCAAAGAAGTAGCTCTGAATGTGCATGAACTTGATACTAACATACCTCTTGAGGTTAAGTCTCTGTTGCAGGAATATGCTGATATCTTCCCCGAGGACGTGCCAAGTGGATTACCACCGCTTAGAGGCATTGAGCACCAAATAGACTTCGTCCCTGGAGCTTCGTTGCCAAATCGGCCAGCTTACAAGAGCAACCCGGAGGAAACTAAGGAGTTACAAAGGCAAGTGGACGACTTGCTTGGCAAAGGATGGGCACGTGAGAGCTTAAGCCCGTGCGCTGTCCCAGTCATTTTGGTGCCCAAGAAAGATGGTACGTGGAGAATGTGCACTGATTGTAGGGCCGTAAATGCCATCACGGTAAAGTATCGCCACCCTATACCTCGCTTAGATGACATGCTTGATGAGTTACATGGGGCTGTGTTCTTTACCAAAATTGATCTCAAAAGTGGGTACCATCAAATTAGGATTAAGGAGGGGGATGAATGGAAAACTGCCTTTAAAACTAAGTATGGATTGTATGAGTGGTTAGTGATGCCTTTTGGGCTCACTAATGCACCTAGCACCTTCATGAGGTTAATGAACCATGTTCTGCGTCCATTCTTAGGAAAATTCGTGGTAGTTTACTTTGATGATATCCTAATTTATAGCAAATCTTATGATGAACACCTCGAGCATATTAGGGCTGTTATGGATGTACTTCGAAGAGAGCAGCTCTATGCCAATCTCAAGAAGTGTAATTTTTGCACTAATGAGCTTATGTTTCTAGGGTTTGTTATAAGTGCGCAGGGAATGAAGGTGGATGATCAAAAGGTGAAAGCTATTCAAGAGTGGCCAACACCAAGGTCTGTGGGTGATGTTCGAAGCTTCCATGGCCTTGCGGGTTTCTATAGGAGATTCGTGAGGGACTTTAGCACTATTGCTGCACCCTTGACCGAGTTGATTAAGAAGAATGAGAACTTCCATTGGGGAGATTCTCAAGAACAAGCCTTTCGCGCTTTAAAGCACAAACTCACACATGCACCTGTACTTGCTTTACCTGACTTTTCTAAGACATTTGAGATTGATTGTGATGCTTCAGGTATTGGAGTTGGAGCTGTGTTGAATCAAGGAGGAAGACCTATTGCCTACTTTAGTGAGAAACTCAATGGGGCTGCACTGAACTACTCAACTTATGATAAAGAGTTGTACGCCCTCATTCGAGCACTACAAGTTTGGCAGCACTACTTAAGGCCTAAGGAATTCGTGATACACACTGATCATGAGTCCCTTAAATACCTTAAGGCCCAGCACACCTTGAGCAAAAAGCATGCAAGGTGGATCGCATTCGTGGAGTCCTTTCCGTACGTAATTAAATATAAGGCTGGTAAGTCTAATGTGGTTGCGGATGCACTCTCACGAAGGTACTCTCTACTCACTTCCTTAGATGCTAAGTTGTTAGGGTTTGAGCTGATTAAAGACATCTATGCCCAAGATAGTGATTTCGGTGAACTTTACCTTTCTTGCAAACACACTGGGCAAGGTAAATTCTTCATTTCCGATGGTTACTTGTTTTATGCTAATCGGCTTTGCATCCCACATGGATCCATCTGCGAACTTTTGGTACGAGAATCCCATTCGGGTGGCCTTATGGGACATTTTGGGGTTGATAAGACTCTTGCCATGCTGCAGGAGCACTTCTATTAGCCGCACATGAGGAGAGATGTTGCACGGGTGGTGGAGCGATGCTTAGCTTGTAAGAAAGCTAAATCCAAGGTACACCCGTATGGCCTTTACACCCCGTTACCTATTTCTAGTGCACCATGGGTCGATATTTCTATGGATTTTATACTTGATTTGCCTAGATCCAAGTATGGTCATGACTCCATTTATGTGGTAGTTGATAGATTCTCTAAAATGGCACACTTCATTGCATGTCATAAAACTGATGATGCATCTCATATTGCTAACTTATTCTTTAAAGAGATTGTGAGATTGCATGGCATTCCTAGGACCATTGTCTCAGACAGAGATGTCAAATTTCTGAGCTATTTTTGGAAGACACTCTGGTCTAAGTTAGGCACCAAATTGCTATTCTCTACTGCCAGCCACCCCCAAACTGATGGTCAAACTGAGGTGGTAAATCGTACATTAGGTACCTTGTTGCGTGCCATCATAAAAAAGAACTTGAAATCATGGGAAGAATGTTTACCTCATGTTGAGTTTGCTTATAATAGGGTTATCCATTCTACTACTGGTTTCTCTCCATTTGAATGTGCTTATGGTTTTAATCCACTAACACCACTTGATCTAGTGCCATTACCTAGTAATGAGCGCGCACACTTGGATGGTAAGAAACGTGCAGAGTTTGTTAAGCAACTGCATGAGAAAGTCAGGGCTAACATTGAGAGGAGAACTGCTCAATATGTCAAGAAAGCTAACAAAGGTCGCCAAAAGTTGATTTTTGAGCCTGGCGATTGGGTGTGGTTGCACATGCGCAAAGAACGCTTTCCTGTTCAAAGGAGGAACAAATTACAACCACGGGGTGATGGACCTTTTCAAGTGTTGGAGCGCATCAATGACAACGCCTACAAACTTGACCTTCCTGGTGAGTATGGAGTTAGTGCTACATTTAATGTCTCTGACTTAGCTCCTTTTGATGCAGATGATGCGTTTGATTTGAGGGCAAATCCTTCTCAAGAGGAGGGGAATGATAGCATCATGGTACGTGGGCAGGCCAACAATGGCTCGGGTAATCGAGGAGCTGAGGATCACGTGCTCGCCCCAAGTGGACCCATTACTCGGGCTCGCGCAAAGAAACTTCGTGAGCAACTCAATGTACTTATTCAGGCCATACACAAGTCCTTTGAAGGATTCATGCATTCAAGTGAAGGTGGTCGCGGTCCGATAATGAGCATTGAAGCTACACTTCCGTTTTAGCATCATAGTTAGTTATTTCCACATTAGTTGATTAGATTGAATAATTGGCTAAGTGCATATCGCACGTAGAATCGCCAAGGGTAGGATTGCTAATTTACTCATTATTATTTGCTAGAGTGGGCTGCCTAGGAAGGAAAGCCCACGTGAGGCCCAACCCGTCGGGGGTTAAGCCCCCTTTATTAGGGCCGATATCCACGGCGCCCTTAGTCCATTTTCTACTAGATTAGGGTTTTCACTTGTAGCCTATATAAGGCACCATATTACATCGATAAAGGATAGACACTTTTATGATAAAAATATTGAGAGAGTTTTCTCCATAGCTTTCGAGCAAACCTTGAACAACTTAGAGTTATACTCTAGTGTTCTTGTTCGGCTTATCAATTCAAGAATCGCACTTGAATTGTGGCGCCTTCTACACTTGCCTGAGGTTCACTAATTCGTTTGGTTACGGGTTGAGATAATATCAACAAGTTCGTAGTCACGGGGATTAGAGGGGTCGTAGGGTTTCCGCTGCTACCGTTCTTGCGTTCGAAGTCAAATCCAACAAGTGATCTTGGGTCGCGAATCTTCTCTCCAACGAGATTCGTATCAGACAGGCTAAAAGAAAAACTGAGAGCTAGGAGGGAGCTGACGGGAGGAAAGGGAAAAAATAGCAAAAGAAAAAGTTGGGGAATGACGGCTAGAAACCGGGGGGGGGGGAAACGCAGAGAGGACTAGATGATGGCTGGGCTGTGAAAAACAGAGGGGCTGAGGGTTTTCGTCAAGAGGATCTGAGGTTGGCGGCTTCATAAACAGAGTGAAGAGCAACGGCAAGAGAATCTGCAGAGTAACGGCTGAAAACAAAAAGGTAGGGAGCTGAGCATCGAGTGACGGCTGCGAATCTGAAGGAAGGAAAACCCAAGGGGAAGACAGCTGGAAAAGGGAAAGCAAGCAAAGGAAATCTGGGGAAAATTTGAGAGAAACTTCAAAGCTGAGAACGGGAGGAGGAGGATCACTCAACGAATCAACCATTTCTGCAGCAAAAGTGCCCGAGCGTGTCTTTGGGAACCCTCATGCGTATCTGGGCAGATTTCAAGGTCAATCAAACACGCTAACACTTTCAGGTAAAGATTTTCCCTTATTTGTGAGGATTTCTACATGTTTTCACAAAAGATGAAGCCATCAGATGTCATTTTCTTGATGATTACTACTGGTTCAAGCTCTTGCTGATTCTAGGATTCTGTCATACTGTCCATTTGCTAAGTTATGATTCCGTAGGAAGGGTATGATCAATAACAAGAGTTTAGATCTTATAGTAGCCACCCGATGAACTCATGGGTTTTAAGTTTACATTCAGTCTTTACATATGTGAATAGGCAAACCCAGATAAATGTCTTAAAAATTGCAGACAGGTCTGTTCTGATGTTTCTTTGGCTGTAGCTTCTTTGGGTTTCTTTGGGTACACACATTTGATGATAATGGGGGGTAAATTCCTTACATGTAGTCTTTAGATGACAAGTGGGTAAAGCTTATTTGAGTTTTTCATGTCAATACTTTTAAACTAAGATAAGAGAAACAAAGGCTGCTGCATTCGGTCTTACCTTTTGCTGTTTTGTTTCTTGCATTTGTTTCAACAATTTTGGCCATTCAACTTGATGTCTGATCTTATTTGGAGAAAGGAATTGGATGGGTGAAGATTGGTTTGAGTTGGCATGTTTGAGTCTAAAATATTTGAATCGTGTTTGAGCATTTGCTGGAAAATTCATCAGGATTGCTGAACCTGCTGAACCTGTCGCATAAAAATTTTCAGCATGAACATGATGTATCTTCTACGTCTTGACTGGTTTGGATTTTGCATTTGTGTGTCATAATGTTTAGTTCAAAGTTTAGAGGTTTGATTGAAAGGTTTATGGTTAAGGTTGGTGTTCAAATCTGAAGTGTTTATTTGGAAACATGGCCGCAGCAATTTGCTTGTTGTGAGAAGTTTTTTTAATTTCGGTTGGCATGAAGTTTTTTAAATGTTGCATGATTTCCTTTTATGTTTTTGCTTGTTCGGATGTCCAGCTCCTGTTTTGTGTTGTTTAGTTTACAATTGAATGTTGGATCAAGAAAGCTTTGGGAAATTGTGACATCAAGTCTGAAATTATGTTTGGAAGTGAAACAAAGTGCAGCAATTGTTTGTTTTCTTGTTGCAGAATGTTATCTTACGCTAGTCTGCATGCATGCATGGAAATTGATCCAAGAAATTACCCTTTGGCCCCCTAAGTCTTCCCTTGTTCCACTAGGGCCCAATCAATTGAATAATTTCATCAACTTGGCCCTTGGCAGTTTTAATACTACAACTTCATTGCTTGTTTGTTTCAATTAACTACCATGCTTTGTCAATTGCACTTAAGTCATGACGTTAGGGGCTTTATGACCAAGTGAGCTTGGGTTTGCCTATTTCCTTTAATTTTTCCAAATAAATTGGTACCTTGACCATTTCTTTTATTTTGGAGGATAAATAAGTGATTTCACTTCATTGGGGCCTAATTGCAAGGGAGGTAACCTCTATCTCCTTAACTTTCATTTCTCCTACGTGCTCCTACGTGTTATGTGAATATGCATGTCTACTTCGCTTTCCTTGCCCTTCTTTAATTCCTTGCATTTATTTCATTTACTTTACTTTTATTTAAGTTATTCATTATGGGGTATGTGTACACCTCTTGGCTTGTAATAGATAGGGCCTGGAGGAGTATTCGATGAAGACCTGTTGAAGACATGTGCCTAGCTAGCAAATGTAATAGTTAGGGCTTTAATTGCTTTATGTGTCTTGCATGCTTAGTTGCTACGTGTTAATTTGCTTTGTTAGGGCCTTGCATTTAGTCGAGCATGCTAATTGTTATGTGCTATGTGTTTATGGGTGTTTGGCATGTCTAATCGCTTTCCATAGCCACGAATGAATGTGATGGATGAATGTACGTCACCACACTAGTCCAATGCTAGTTGTGGCTCATTATTTCATTAGGAATTCATAGAAAGGGCTAGTCCAACGCTAGACCCAATAGGCCATCCCCTTTTGTTAGTGCATATTTGCATGTTCACTACATGTCATGCATTTTTCTTAGTTTTATCATTGGCATGCTCCTCGAACCCCTTTTTCCCCTCATTTTTAGGTTTTGCATCTCATACTAGTTATAGGGCTCATTTGCTTGAGAGTCCCCTTTCGATAAGGGAAACGAGCGAGTGTTGCTACTCGATAGCCTTAGCACGCTAGTTTTGCCTTCTAATCAAAGGGAAGATTAAGTCACAAAGTTAGGACTCCCCGTTCCCGTCTTGATGCATTCCTATAGGATTCATGCATTCTATTCATTCACTATCACATACACTTACTTTATATTCTAACCCTTTTTCCACATTCTCACTTCACACTACTTTTGGACGTTTTCACTTAACTACTCACACTTTACACTTTTATTTGCACACGTGCACCTTTATATCCCTTCACTTGCACACGAACACTTTTTATCTTCGTTTGCACACCTCCACTTACATCCTATTATTTTTATCATTTTTCTCACTTCACACAAACTCACACTTTCACATGGCATGCATTCCACTCATTTTACGTCATTTAGGATTGTGTGTGACCTCTCCAAAGGATCATTATTGGGCTTCACAATTAATGTGATTGGCACCACTCAACCTTTGAAGAGAAATTTCCCCCATGTCCCCCTAGGTCTAGGTTTTTGCATTCATATAGACATATCCAACACGCGATACATACCTTGGGTAGAAAAATTAGGAAAAATTGGTTTAAGTCACGCAACTAGCCTTGGCTAGGTCGAAGGGGTGCCTTGGATTTTTATCCTTGCCTTCCCCTTCGTCAAATGTGACCCCCGATCCCTCTTTTGGTTACGTAGACCCAAAAGTTCTCTAAAAGGGTTTATTTACTTTTTTTATTCAAAAACAAAAATCATTTTTGGGTGACTTGGTACACCCTAATTCTATACCAAGTGGCGACTCCATTTTTTAAGAAACCCTTTTGAACTTTGTTTGGCCAAAATCGTCGCATTCTTAAGTCCCATGGCCTTTTACTTCTCATTTCATACAGACTCACATCTCACACACCACTCACATCAATCAAAAAGTGGGGCGCGACAGAAGGCATTGAGTTGGGTTACCACCAAATCCTTCTGAATCTCAACATTTAAATCCTGGACAAAGCGCCTTATCCTCCTTTGTTCGGTCACAATTAGTTCGGGAGCAAACTTAGACAACCTGGTGAACTGGCTCTCATATTCGGTGACAGTTTGAGTTCCCTGCCGAAGTCTAATGAATTCATCTTCTTTCTTTTCCTGGATCAGAGGTGGAAAATATTTCGTGTTGAACTCTCTCATGAAATTCACCCATGTTCTTGGGGTTTGTTCGTTTTTCCATTTCAGTCTTATGATATTCCCCCAAGAACGGGCCGTTCCTTTCAGTTGAAAGATAGCAAATGTGACCTGTCGCTCCTCAGTATAGTGTTGCACGGCAAAAATATCAATCATCTTCTCTAGCCACCTCTCGGTCAAGTCAGGGTCGGGTCCTCCAAGAAATTTCAGTGGCGAGAACTTTTGAAATCGTTCAAGAGCTTTATCCTCACCCTCGGTATGATTACTAGGATTTTCCAGCTGAGTAATAGGATTTTGGCCTTGTTGTTCCACTACGTGAGCCAAAAGGTCAGTCATACGTTAGATAGCGGCAGCTACCTGAATGTTAGGGTCCATTCCAGGTTCGGAATTAGGTCCAGGCATTGGTTCCTGATTTCCTCCTTCATTTACGGTTCCGCGCCCCCGTCCCCGTCCATTACGAGTACCGTCCATTTGGCTTAACCAGTCTAGGGGTGAAGCGCGAATACAATATTAAAATATAGTATGCAGGTATAAGTGATAAAAGTAGACAATATACATATAGCACATCTAACACAGACAGATCACACAGTAGCAGTCAATTAGATACAAGCAAAAGGAAACATCCTTCGTGATACTAACTAAGCCAATGGCACAAGAGTAACCAATTAAAAGCTTTCCCCCTCTAGGGCTCTAGCCATAATCTACGAGAATAACACAATTTATATCTTAGGCAGGATTAATCATCCGTAATGAAACCCTAACATATCACATGAAGTTCAATAGAATCAAATTTCTAGTCCGCCCAAGTCATTTCTAACCTAGGCTCTCGTCTATTTAGTAGTCGGACACAAGAATCCTAAAATAAGATAATTTCGCAATTCGGGCTGGCCAGTCCCAAAAGTAATTCATCTACAATTGAGATTCTTACCTGACCTACAGATCAACTATCTCCAAGCACCATGATAAATGTTTAAAACTTATAACACTTCACGATCCATAACTTATGGTCAAAGAGCACTTAGTCCCTTGCACTCATTCACATGATCGAGACCACAACACCACTTGGCCCCAAGCTCACTCCGCGCAGAGACCACGCGAAGCAGGCTCTAATACCACCTGTGACAGTCCCACCTTCCCCTAAGGCGAACCAAAGGGATCAGCGGACTGCCTGCCCAACTCTTGCCAGGACTAACGAGGCAATAAAACACAATCTCAAACATTCCGGAAGATAAAAGCACGCTCAAACGAATCAAAAGTCATGAAACAGAGAAACGAAAATCGGAGCCGCACATGAACAGTGCCGGCCATGTCACAATCCGGTCGGATTCCTGGCCGGATACTGGCTAGAGAGCAACTGGCCGAATGCCACAAATTCCAGGGCAATCCGGCCAAGTTCTGGCCGGATTCAGCCCTGTCGTTTCCCGCCACAATTTTTCTTTCGCCGTTTGAAACCCAAATCTGTCTGAAATCCATCCAAGCAGCAACAATTCATATAAGCATCAAGATGAGCCATTTACAAACCAAAATAGCATACAAACGATACCAAACATACTTGTACAAGTATGATTTCAACTTTACAATCCAAAAGAGAGGGTTGGCTCTAAATACCAACACTTAGGGTTTTCCAACCATGGAGTAGCTATACAAAACATCTAAACTAGCTCATCTCAGGCTTCAAAATTACAGTTTCAAAAGTGGTTCCCTGAAAGGAAAACAAAGATAACGAAACGGGGTGAGTTAGAAGCACAATGAGGTACCAAAAGTATAAACAGTAGAATCAGTAGAATTCATGAGAAAGCACTTTGGAGGCACATATTCACATCAAATACGAGAAATGAATGAACATCACAATGTAAAGGATACATGTGGCTCTGAGGAGCCAAATCGCCGTTGCTATATTTGATCCAACCTCGTTGACCCTCCGTCAACGTTCAAATAAAGGAACCAGTCCAGTAGAACACCACTTTAACGCTAAAACCCCGTTCACCAAACATACCCCTTACCGGACCCGAATGCCAAACAGGAATAGGAATGGTAATACTCGAGTATACCGAAATCAAGAGTCTCAATACCCAAAGATTTCCCAGAAACAGGTACCCCTGGATTGTCAATTATCTCGATCAAGCCCTTACTGGCTCGATTTAATTAACTCCCCATGAGGTTGAGTTCAAGTTTAACAGGACGATCATTGGACACACTTCCAAACGATCTCATAACAAGTGCAAGTAACAAGTTCAAATACATAACAAGTACAAGTAATAGATTCCAATTCGTTCAGTACAGGCAAGAGAACGAGTGTGATGAAGTACACCCTCGTCTCATACAAGATAAACAGTCAGGAAAGGCATTCAATAGCAATTTGCAAGTACAGAAAACCAGTTTAGCAACAATTCAAGGGAGTGGTGCACTCACCAGGTAAAGCAAGGATACGTCAAAAGTTTCAACCAAGGTAGGGCTCTAATCACCAAGAAACCCTAGAATAACCAAGGTAAATAATTATGGTTCCCATAGTCACAAATCCAGTAAATGGAATGCATAAATGAGGCTCGACTACACGTCGTACGCCTTTCCAGGTTAAGTACTAGTACAAAAGAATAAAATATGTCTTTTCAGCAAAAAGGATAACATTGGTCCTAGGGTTACAAACAACTCCTAAAACCCATCATTTTTACCAAGATCACCTCAACTTGAAAGAATCGCGTAGCCCTAAAATTTTGGGCATCATGCCCTCTGTATTTACCTATTTTCTAGCCATTTATGACTTCATTATTTTCCTAAACCAATCCCAAAATCATACACAATATAAATTCATCACAACAGCTGTTCAATAGACTCAAAGTCGTTCAAGTACAAGATTTAGCTAGGAAAATGACTAGAAATGAACTTTAAGCTAAGAAACCAAAAAGGCAGATTCACCGCTATTTAGCGTATCGAACATAACCGAAGCTATGCTTATTGGATTGAAGTGCAAGTTATATTGTTTCGAAGCTAAGACAGAGGGCTATAACTTTGATGAAGACTACTTAGTCCAGTTCTCACCCTAACTAGGTCAAAGTTACCAAAACAACACCAGATTTTCCAAGTTATATTGTTGCTACAATGTGTTATGTGTATTTATCTGGCTGAACTAACTTTTCTTGGTTTTGTGTCCCCATTGCATTCACAAACCCTAGCAAATAAGAGGTCTGGCATGACCTTCTTTTAGAACCTACCCTCGTAGATAGGTTATTGCACGTTTAAAGATTTTGGGATATTGCATTCATAGATTAATAATTGCATAGCATTCTAAGCCTACCTTGGCGTAATAAAGGGTCCCTTAGGTCATGTTTCATTTCGAATTGCATATTTTACTACTTTAATAAAATGGCATCATGCATAAACCCTAGAAAGGGAATGCCATTTAGGGGATCCCGTGTCAGGAATAAACCACCTTGTGTCTCGGATACTTAATCCAAAGAGACTTGCACGTTTACATTTTGTACCATCCAAAGGGGTATTGCACAAGGTAAGGTGGGATTCGATCAGTTTCATGGAGCGATCTTTGGAATATGAGCGTCTAATAATCACTTTTTGGCCATTTTATCAAAAATTGGTAAAAATCCCTTGCGTAAAGGACATTAATTTGAAGAAATTCACAAATGATTCCTCCTATTGAGACGTTAAATAAATTGAGGCCAAAATTTGATTTTTAGAAGGTCATAGACCAATGCACCTCAATAATTTTGAAATAATCAATGGCCGGACAATTCAACCAATCCATTTTGTTAATTCATTCAATAAATCATCAATTCATTTGACCAACTTACCCTTTTTAGGGTCACCAGGTCGATTTTTGAATAAATCATCAATTCATTTGACCAACTTACCCTTTTTAGGGTCACCTGGTCGATTTTCAATAAATCATCAATTCATTTGACCAATTTACCCTTTTTTAGGGTCATTTGACCAATTTACCCTTTTTAGGGTCATCTGGTCAATTTTGAATAAATCGTCAATTCATTTGACCAATTTACCCTTTTTAGGGTCATCCGGTCGATTTTGAAGAAATCGTCAATTCATTTGACCAATTTACCCTTTTTTAGGGTCATTCGGCCGATTTTTGAATAAATCACCAATTCAATTTCATTCATTTGGCCAATTACCCATTTTTAGGGTAACCGAGCTGATTTTGAATAAATCAAGTTTCGTTCAATCTATTTGATCAATTTACCCTTTTTAGGGTGATCTGATTAATTTTGGATAAATTAAATTTCATTCAATTCATTTGACCTGTTTCCCTTTTTAGGGTAATCCGGTCGATTTTTAATAAATTGTCAATTTCATTTGACCAATTAGGATTTCAATGTCGAATTTCAAAATGGAAAACCTAGTCGATTTTGAGAAAAACATCCATTGCATCCAGCCATTTGATCAGTTGGAGTTTTGACCCGTGCTTCACTGAGAAAAGTTGTCAAAACGAATTCCAATCTCTTCGATAGGAAGTTCGTCAAGGTCAAATCCGTGCGTTTTTGCAAGTTCTTGTATCGATCAAAAGTGGTCAATCCCTTCGGACGAGATCCTCATTTTGACAAACGTCTCTTCTCATTCCAATGGGCCAAATTTTTCAAATCATTTTTCACTCAATCAATTGATCGGATTCATCAGGTATTGTATGGTGCCTATTCTGGAGGATTGCATTTTCATGCTAGGCCTACCCTTGGCACAAAAAGGGTTCCCCCATAGGACATGCATCCGAATTTCCTGGATATCTACTAACTCTTGCCTTTTTCTCTTTCTTTTCTTTATTTTTATTGTAATAACTAAGCAAGGGTTAAATCTAAAGGCAATCTTTTCAAAAATTCTCAGGTAATATTTAAACATAGCTTCTCGTGGAAGCCCCATCATAACACGATCCCGTAGCCAAGCTCAAAGGAGTCGTGTAAACATGAGTTCACAACCGGAACAATCAGATAGGTTTGTTACTACCGCCCAACCTGAGACTACAAGTTTAGGGGTTCAGTTAACCGAAATGCTTACTAAGTTTGGTGAAATGGCATCTGAGATGGCGGCCCAAAGAAAATTGATTGACGAGCTAATCAGCAACGGAGTTCAACCTGAACCTATACCCGTCAAGCAGGCTGAGCCAGAATTGTTTGTCATCCCTTCAACTCAAGTCACTGTTACTCCATCATTCCCTATTCCACCTAAGGAAACTTTCGCCTATCCCACCACAAATTTGCCATACGCTTACCCTCCTAATCCTTCATCTTTTCTTACTCGCAGGCAAGGCCCACAACCCCAAGCTACTTCAAATATACCACCTGAGCCACATACCTTTTATTACCCTGCTGCTGAACCCTTACTACCAGACCACACTGTTCAAACCAAGCCAGAAATGGGGGAATCTTTCGCTCCCATTGATATGAAGCTGCTCAAGCGCCTTGACCGCTTTGATGAGTTTATGGGGAAAAGTCAGGGGTTGAACAAGCAAGGAGTTTTGGATTACGATGAGATTTGCCTTTTTTCGAATGTGCGGTTGCCTGAGAGGTTCAAAACCCCTAAATTTAACAAGTATGACAGGACGGGTAATGTCTCTGCCCTCAAATCGCAGTTGGATGCTTTGCAAGGACAAGGGAGCAGTGGGAAAAAGCAACAATTCCAAAAGGAAGAGGGGGAAATCGTTTTTGTTTGTGATCGAAACCGTGTCCCAAGCTCCAGGCCTAGACAACACCCTACCTACTCAAACTCCTACCCTTATTATTCAAACCCTCATCCTGTTCATCACCCTAATACCACTCAACCTCGTCCTCGCCTTAAATACACCAACTCGTCTATAGCCCCTTTTCAAATATCTCAGCCTAACTTCCAACAAGTTCGACTTCGACCTCCCTACAATCAACAATTTTCTCCACCAAACAGACCTACCTACAACTATCCCCAACACACTAAAACCTACAATCAGAGCCGTACCCGAACATTCACCAACCTAAGCAGGCCTCTGGACCAATTGTATGAACAATTAAAGGCTGCCGGTAGAATTGGCATAATTCCCCCTCCAACTTACTCTCATGGCGTCCCTGCCGGATACAATCCTCAGTACACTTGCGCCTATCATTCGGGAGCACCCGGCCACCCAACCACTGATTGTAGAGCACTTAAGCACAAGGTGCAAGACATGATCGAGGCAGGGGAAATAGTGATTAGAGAAGGGCCAGCACAAGCGCCAAATGTGGATAAGAACCCCCTTCCAGAATACGATAACACCATTGGGGTTATTATGGACCATACGGAATTTAAGGAGCTTGCTAAAAACTCATCAAGTGAGGCTGAAGTGTTTGGAAATGAGGCAGAATTTTTCGGCATCCCTGAAGGATCAATTTTCAATTGAACAGCCGAGTTTTCTGCCATTCAGAAGGAGTTTCGTAAACCTAAAGGGGTTTGTCATCCATGCGAACTCATTGAAAATGCTTTTGCATCTGTAAATAGCTAATGAAAGCATCTTTATTTTTGACTAAAAGTTTGCACATGTTTTCATTTCATTTTCACTTGCTTTCCGTTTATTTCCGCTTTCAATCAAAGGTTTTATGAAAAGGCACGAGTCATTCTTGTCATGTTATTGTGTTTATTCGTTTGTTTATATTTCAGTCATATTGATTGTTCATTTGTTTGTTGTATACTTGTTTGTTATCCCAAATTCCTTAATTCTTTCAGATGGTCAAAAATAAAGCTATTTGAGCCTTTGGATATACCCCTTCTGGAATTTAATAATGGCAATCTCTATCTCACTCACGACTTGAGAATTTTGGAACCCAAATTTCCAAGCGAGAGTGATAATAAGAGAATATTTGATTCTTTTCAAAATCTTGAACAATATGAGGAGAAATTTGAACCAAACCAAGAAGCCACAGCAATTGTTCACTTTGGCACTGAGAATGAGGTCAAGAAGACATAAGTCGGCATTCGTTTGGACGAAGGCAGGAAAGGAGATGATTAATGGTTTGACCATGTGTCAAAGTACACAGATGGTTGGATGCAGTCTCATTTGCAGCAGTAGAAATTCTATCTTTGCGCACTCTAATGGGAGTTCAACCAAAAATGCCGTTTGTCATGAAAACTTACAAAAATGCATGGTCTGAGCCTACAACAAGGAGTTTCATCAGCATACATTTTGAGGAAGGCGACAAAGCACTCAAGCGAACTTTGCCAATACAAGACAAAGGCAGAGACAAATTCGGTCAAAATCAGAAAGGGCCGTTCGTTGTCCAAAAGGTATTACCTGGCGGAACACTTATTTTGACGGAAATGGAGGGTCAAACATTCCCTTAACCCATCAAATCAGACATGTGCAAGAAGATATTCATTTGATCATGCAAATTTTCCTTAGAAATTCATGCAAATGGCGAAATGCAAGTCAGGCCCTCTTCTTTTACATTTAAAGCATTTTATCCCTACTTGTCCCCTTTGAGCCATCAGAATTGACAAATTTTCGTTTGGCAGCCCCTGAGAATTGCCAACCCCACACTGGGGCAAATTCATTTTGAAAAGAGATGATCGGAAAGAAAAGGAAACCCCACACTGGGGCAAATTCATTTTGAAAAATGATCAGAAAGAAAAAGAGAACCCCACACTGGGGCAAATTTAGTTTTTGAAGAAAAATGCAAAAGTGAAAAATGCAATGAAAAGCACAAAGAGAAGAATTCAATTAAACTGGGGCAAATTTCCTCAGTTTTGTTCAAAATTCGGAGATGATCTCAAAATGATGCAATCTCAGGTTATTTCACACCTCTCATCAAATTTGCTTTCAAGCCTCAACTTTTCTTGAAAACACCCCACCTGACCGCATTACAAAAGCCCAAAGTCCTGGCTTTCGTCACTTGTTGTATTTCTATTGGAAAGTTTGCTAATCAACTGGCAAGTGATGTCCATAATGCCTTCGCCTAAGATTTTCTGTCAGGGTCTATCCCATTTACATTTCTGTCCGGATCTATCCCGTGGGTCTATCCCATTTACATTTCTGTCCGGGTCTATCCCGTGGGTCTATCCCATTTACTATTTTGTTCGGGTCTATCCCATTTACATTTGTCTGTCCCCATTTACTATTTTGTTCGGTCTATCCCGTGGGTCCGGGTCTATCCCATTTACTTTTCTGTCCGGGTCTATCCCTGGGTCTATCCATTTACATTTCTGTCCGGTCTATCCCGTGGGTCTATCCCTATTTTGTTCGGGTCTATCCCGTGGGTCTATCCCATTTACATTTTGTCCGGTCTATCCCGTGGGTCTATCCCATTTACATTTCTGTCAGGGTCTATCCGTGAGTCTATCCCATTTACTTTCTGTCCGGGTCTATCCCGTGGGTCTATCCCATTTACATTTCTATCAGGGTCTATCCCGTGGGTCTATCCCATTTACATTTCAGTCCGGGTCTATCCGGGTCTATCCCATTTACTTTTTAGTCCGGGTCTAGTCCGGGTCTATCCGTGGGTCTATCCCATTTACTTTTCTGTCCGTGGTCTATATATCCCGTGGGTCTATCCCATTTACATTTCTGTCCGGGTCTATCCCGTGGGTCTATCCCATTTACTTTTCGGGTCTATCCCAGGTCTCTATCCCGTGGGTCTATCCCATTTACTTTCTGTCCGGGTCTATCCGTGGGTCTATCCCTATTTTGTTCGGGTCTATCCCGTGGTCTATCCATTTACATTTCCGTGTGGTCTATCCCATTTAATTTTGGGTCTATCCCGTGGGTCTATCCCATTTATTTTGTCAGGGTCTATCCCGTGGGTCTATCCCATTTACATTTCTGTCCGGGTCTATCCCGTGGGTCTATCCCATTTACATTTCAGTCCGGGTCTATCCCGTGAGTCTATCCCATTTAAAGTCCCATTTTTAAAATTCTTGTTCGGGTCAGTCCCGTCTTAAATTTCTGTTCGGGCCAGTCCCGTTTTAAATTGTTGTTCGGGTCAGCCCCGTTTTAAATTTCGTGTAAGGGTTAGCCCCATCGTTCGAGTCGTTCACAGCCAAATAACACAGGTAAGTATTTGGTGTCTACTTCTTTGTCTCAAATTTTTTCAAAACTCAGACAAAGAGGGGCAAACTGTAGACACCAAATTTTTGGTGTTTTATTATTTATTTATTTATTTACTATTCGTTTTTATTTGTTCTATTTTTAATTGTCACATTTAGTTTATTTACTTTTAGTTTTAGTCATTTTAGCCATTTTAGCTAGAATTTCTCAAAGGAAAAAGAAAAGTGTTCCAAAAAAAATATGTTTTATGTCTTTTAAAATCAATCTTTTAGCATCTTACTTATTTTTGTTAAGTTATTTTGAAAAAAAAAAAAAAAAGGGGCATCGTGACATGCAAGCTGCGTATTTGCGCAGCTTGCAAGAAAGGGCTCGGGCAGCCCTTTGGCTGCAATTTTTAGAGGAAGAGGGCTGGTTTTCCAGGTGGCCAGACACCTGGCTAATGGAGGAAGCTTCTATGCAAGGTGTAGGGATTAAAATGAAAAGGGAGAGCCGCAGCCAAGAGGGGCCGTAGGATGAAGGGTTTGGTGAATGGGGTTTGGCATTTTTGACGGCAGCTGCAAGAGAGAAGGGACTCACGGCTAGGCCTGAGGAGCGATAGAAAGTGAAAAAAAAGAGGAAAAACTAGCTACGGGAGTGAAGGAGAGGGAGCCGAGAGCGAACAAGAGCAAGAGTGAGGGATCATCGGGGAGGTTGAGAAGGCAACAAAAGAAAGAAAAAAGAGAGAGCTTTGACGGTTGGAGGCTGAGACGAAAGAAACGAGGGAGAACTAGAGAGAGGCGGCTGGAAAAAGGGGAGAGTTTCGTGAGGCAGGGGAGCTTCGTCTGGGGGGCGGCGCAGCAAGGAGGAGGAAGAACGGAAGGGAAAGCAAAACCCAAACAGAAAAGGGAGAGGATACGGCTGAAAGAGAAAAGGAGCAGCAACCAAAGCAGAGAGGAGGAGGGATTGCCGGAACTTTCTTCATCGGCTGTCTTTGTTCTTTCACAGACTACACTAGCTTCTATCCGTCTTTCAAGGTATATTTCCAAGCTATCCATCAAAGCTATGTTTTAGATTTTTACCTGAAGTCAGGATTGCTTTTCTTGCTTCCGTTGTCAAGGATTTTATGGGAAAGGCTAGATTTTTTCCGTTGATCAAAACCTCTTAGCAGCAATCTTGATAAAAATTTGATCTTTCGGGCTACTAAACCATTTTTATGTGAATGTATTGTTCAGAATTTCTCTGTTGCAATCAGTTCTTTCATTGTTGTTTGTTTATTTGGAGCTTTAAAGCTAAGCAGCTTGTTGTTTGGTTACCCGAATCTGGTTTGCTTGATGAAATGGAAAGCCGCGGCTGGGTAAAATTGCAGAAAAACTGGCGGCACTTTGTTTCTCTCTTCCTATCGTTGTTTTTGCTGTTTACTTTCATGTTTTGTTGGTTAGTTTCATTTTTCTGTTTTCGATCCTGCTACAAAGTTGCGTGTTTAGTTGATGATGGATAGGTAGAATTCTGGTTCCTTGTTGGATCTGTTTGCATGATAAACTAGAAATTCTGGACACAAGTCGCGGCTGAAAATTGCAGCAAAGCTTCTGATTTTCCAGATTTGCGTGATAGCTTTCTTGAGTTTTTTGTTTCCTTGTTTGGGCTTGCGGTTTGGCTAGCTGTTGTTTAATCTAAAGCCTTTGATGCTTGGTTAAAAATCCTGATTCATTATGGGTTGCCGAAAGCTTCCTAGCTTTGCAGAAATTCTTGCGGCATGCTGTCTTGTTGTTTTTCTTTATCTTAGGCGGTCATCAACTCAGATTTGCCATCTTAATCCTGCAAACAAAATTTCATGTTTTGATTTGGGTCAATAATTTCTGGTTTGATGAACTTGTTTGTATGATGAAATGGATGTAGTTGTTGCTGGAATTTGCTGCAAGTTTGAGAAAAGGCAACAGGTTTTTGTAGTTGCAGAAAATTCTGTTTCTTACGTAGCTGCATTTTGTTTCTCATGTCCGTGGTTTTCTGGGTTCTATAACAGCTTGGAAGTCAAGTCTTCCTCCTGTTAAAACCTTTTGTTTCGGCCGCATGCAATTGCTGAAGCTCCCAAAGCTTCAGCTGGCTACCGAAAGCCTTCTCTTTTGCTGCAGAAATGTTTCATACGCCTTGCAGGAAGTTGTTTGGACTGTCCAAAATTGCATGCTGTCTTGCTAAGTTTTCTGTTTATTCGAGTGAAGTTGGTTGCTTAGTTTGAATTGATGATGTTGGTTTGGAAACATCTAATCAAAGCTGTGATAAAAATCTGAATTGGTAAGAAAGTTGCAGCAAGCTTCATTCGTTGTTGCTGAAAGTCTTTTTGTTGCTGGAATGGTTTTCAGTTTGTTGTACCAGATTTGCATAGAAATCATCTTCGTTTTGGCTCTTGCATGTATGATGAGTTTGGTAGGAACTTGAAGTTGGATTTTGGTTTGAGAGTTTTGTTTTGTTTTCTTAGAAAATCTGTCATGCAAAGTTGTGAAGGCTTCAAAGCCTAAGAAAATATTTGCAGAATGCTCTTTCACGTTGGTTTGCATGCATTTGCATGAATAATTTCCAGAAAATTTGCACTCTGACCCCCCAAGTCCCCTTTGTTTCACTATGACCCAACCAATTGAATAATTTCCTCAATTTGGTCCTTGACAAATTTTAATTCTACAACTTCATTGCTTGTTTGTTTTAATTAATTACCATGCTTTGTTTCAGTTGCATTTAATTCATGACTTTAGGGGCTTTATGACCAAGTGAGCTTGTGTTTGCCTATTTTCTTTAATTTTCCCAAATAAATTGGTACATTGACCATTTCTTTTATTTTGGAGGATAAATGAGTGATTTCACTTCATTGGGGCCCAATTGCAAGGGAGGTAACCTCTATCTCCTTGATTTTCATTTCTCCTATTTGATCCAACGTGCTAAGTGTGAATTGCATGTCTACGTTGCTTTCCTTGCCTTTCTTTAATTCCTTTCATTTATTTCATTTACTTTTGCCTTTTATTTAAGTATTTCATTATGGGGTATGTGTACACCTCTTGGCTTGTAATAGATAGGGCTTGGATGAGCATTCGATAAAGACCTGTTGAAGACATGTGCCTAGCTAGCAAATGTAATAGTTAGGGCTTCAATTGCTTTATGTGTCTTGCATGCTTAGTTGCTATGTGTTAATTTGCTTTATTAGGTTCTTGCATCTAGTCAAGCATGCTAATTGTTATGTGCTATGTGTTTATGGGTGTTTGGCATGTCTAATCGCTTTCCATAGCCATAAATGAATGTGATGGATGAATGTACGTCACCACACTAGTCCAATGCTAGTTGTGGCTCATTATTTCATTAGGAATTCATAGAAAGGGCTAGTTCAACGCTAGACCCAATAGGCCATCCCCTTTTGTTAGTGCATATTTGCATGTTCACTACATGTCATGCATTTTTCTTAGTTTTATCATTGGCATGCTCCTCGAACCCCTTTTTCCCCTCATTTTTAGGTTTTGCATCTCATACTAGTTATAGGGCTCATTTGCTTGGGAGTCCCCTTTCGATAAGGGAAACGAGCGAGTGTGGCTACTCGATAGCCTTAGCACGCTAGTTTTGCCTTCTAATCAAAGGGAAGATTAAGTCACAAAGTTAGGACTCCCCGTTCCCGTCTTGATGCATTCCTATAGGATTCATGCATTCTATTCATTCACTATCACATACACTTACTTTATATTCTAACCCTTTTTCCACATTCTCACTTCACACTACTTTCACACTACTTTCTACATTCTCTCTTCACACATGCACCTTATGGCATTTTTCACCTTATTATTCTTTACTTACTTTACCTTGCAAAGACATTTGCACACCTCCACTTATATCTTATTACTTTTATCATTTTTCTCACTTCACACAAACTCACACTTTCACATGGCATGCATTCCACTCATTTTACGTCATTTAGGATTACGTGTGACCTCTCCAAAGGATCATTATTGGGCTTCACAATTAATGTGATTGGCACCGCTCAACCTTTGAAGAGAAATTTCCCCCATGTCCCCCTAGGTCTAGGTTTTTGCATTCATATAGACATATCCAACACGCGATACATACCTTGGGTAGAAAAATTAGGAAAAATTGGTTTAAGTCACGCAACTAGCCTTGGCTAGGTCGAAGGGGTGCCTTGGATTTTTATCCTTGCCTTCCCCTTCGTCAAATGTGACCCCCGATCCCTCTTTTTGGTTACGTAGACCCAAAAGTTCTTTAAAAGGGTTTATTTACTTTTTTTATTCAAAAACAAAAAACCATTTTTTGGGTGACTTGGTACACCCTAACCCTATACCAAGTGGCGACTCCATTTTTGATACAAAAAACCCTTTTTGAACTTTATATGGCCAAACCGTCGCATTATCAAGTCCCATGGCCTTTTACTTTTCATTTACACACGTTCACATTCCATTACACCACTCACATCTCACACACACCACACTCATCATATCAAAAAGTGGGGCGCGATGCCAGCAATCTTGCCAGCAATCTTCAACTTACATTTCTGAGTCGATTATGGACGAGCTCTTCCATTGCTTACTTAGGTGAAAGCCCGAAAGGGCACCCAAAAAAAAACAAAAAAACAAAAACAAAAAAGGGTGGGGGCAACCTTGGTGAAAACCCGAAAGGGCGCCAAGGCAAGTTTTTTGCAACGAGCAAGCACGAGGAGGAACAGCTGGTGACTTGGTTCATTTGGATTTCTTCTCATTTTTGTCATACTTCTGCCAATATTAAATTCCAGAACAAAGATATCCAGAGATTTGAATATGACATCTGTTGGCCAAAACTGTGTCGCTTTGTAAAAATATTCTTTTCCAAATACATTCTTATGAAATTCATCTTTTCTCATTTGCTTGTATTCATGGCATTTTGTAGGATTAAGCACAGTTGGTGGTGTTTTACATTCTTTGGCATTCCTGCATAACATAGGAAATCATTTTGCATTAATTTTTCATGCATCATTCTTTTACCATTGGATTCGGATGAATGATAAACCCTAAGGTTTGTGCAAGAATATGGGATTCAATCATCTTTTAAAGTGAGTAAAATGCAACCAAGCTGCTACATGGATTTGGTAACATGGTAAATGCGCACTTTATTGATCTCCGGAATCGAAAGGTTTCAAAATTACAAGTTCAACCAAGGCAGATGCCGCAACAAAAGTTGGCAAAGGCATCAAAAGACTCATGTTTACACGATTCTCAAGGCAAGCCGGATCGAATGATGGTGGCAAGTCCATTATTTCTTCTTTTTTTCCAGGAACGTTGCATTTACAAACACAAACAACCACACTTCTTTTCGGACCTGAATCGACGTCAGAAAAAGCTCTCCAGTAAGCAAAGACGAAATGATAATTTGGCAAAGGTTGGGTCATAAGTGATAAGTGACTAATTTACGTAATAATTGTATGACATTTTATATTATTTTTAGTCACTTTGGCTATATTATTGGAAGAATATGAATCATTTTGGCTATAATTGGTGAAAAATGCTTTTAAGTGATTAAATGAGGTTTTTATCACTTTTTACTTGGATTTTGTGTATTTTGACAGTTTTGACACATTTTCGTATTTCGGCTATAACTTGAGTTACAATGATCGGATTGGGATGATTCTTGAACCCATTTGAAGATAAGAGATAGATCTACAACTTTGGTGAAGACATCTAAATCCAGTTTGAAGGTTTTCCAGGTCAAAATGCCGAATTACAATAGCAAATTTCTACTGGTCGAAACTGGAACAGGGCAATGAGCAGGCAAGTGTATTTCAGTCATATCTCAGCCTACACAGATCCAAATGAGGTGATTCTTGATGCATTAGAAAGATAACTCAAAAGGCTACAACGTTCGTGTTTTAGGCATGAGCTGGTTCAGCCTCTAACATCAAGAAAAGATTGGTTGAAGTTGGGCCAAAAACAGAGCAAGTGATCCACACTCGGATCCACTATTCATCCAAACCCTCGGTTGTTTCTGGGTTAGTGGAACCGAGCTCGGATCCATACGGATCCGAGGCACTGTAGCAGCTCGGATCACTGGTCAGAAAAGGCTGCTTTATACGCGTAAAACTCAATTTCACCTCCACCAACTCACATTGGATGCTAGACATGTGAGAAACATTCTCAGCTGTAAAAGGGAGATGTAATCCTCATTTCTTGACCACCTTTCATCATAAAAGAGCCAAAATTCATTGCAAAAAGATTGGGGGGAGATTGGAGTCCATAGCAGAAAAATAGAGAGAGCTACGGGAGAAGCTTGGAGTCTGCAGAAATGTAGCTCTTTCATCTCCCTAGTGTTAGTTTAGTTTATTATAGAGTAGTGTAGCTTTTCCATTCTTGTTTATTATCTAGATTAGGATGAAGATGGAGGATGAAGAAGGCAAGGAAGAAAGCTCATGTGACAAGGGTTGTATTCCTTCCAAACTCTTTATCTTTTGTATTTGATTCCAAGTTTAGTTAATATACAAGTTCTGGATTTTGTGTTCATTATGTGTTTCTAAAGTTTATACCTTGGGTTTGGTTGAACTTTCTATAATTGTTAGTGTTTATTATTTGGTTATTTGACTGCTATGATTTGAGCAAGTTATTTAGCACTTTAGCTCTTGAAATCATGATTAATCTGGTACCATTGATTGTGATTATCTAAGGTGTTGTTTCTGCAATGAAAATTGAGATTTAACACTAGTTCAAGAAGTGCTAAACATAGGGAGTACACTCACGAAAGTAGAGGTGCACTTATGTGGTTTTTAGTGATTCATTTCATGTAATTTCATTGAAGAAATGAACTTGTAACTAATTTCATAACCATGAAAATAGGTATGGATTAGTTATGAGTATAATTGATTCACTACGAAAGTAGGATTCAAATGCATAAGGGAATTACACCATAATTAGCCTAGATGTAGTAATTAATGATCCAAATATAGCACTTGCATGAGTAGTTAGGGATACCACAACCTAAGGAGCTTTCATTTGTTATTTTCCTGTATAATTTCAGTAGGTTTTAATTTGTTATAATTCATTGATAGTCTAAATAATAGAGAGGCTTTAGTAGTACCGGTAATTGCAATCTTCCTTGTGGGATCGACCCTTAATACCCTATACTCGCTCACGATTCGTATACTTGCGATAAATCGCGTGTGGGGTATTTAGGAGTTTATAAATGTAAAACTTGATTAGGATGAGTTTAATTGTATATGTATACTCCGCGCACGTCAAGTTTTTGGCGCCGTTGCCGGGGAAGATTTGGCAATATCGGTGTGAAGAGTAACTTTATTAGTTTAGACATTTTATTAGTTATTGTGTGAATGTTATTTTCTGTCATTTTAGTATTTTTTATGTGTATGTGTTTTATCACCTATTCTTCTTACTAATTTTGCTCTTAAGTTGTTTAAAAGCAATTTTAGGTGATGAGAAGGGTAGGACAATTTGGAGGACAATGCTTGAGAAATGGAAGATTGGTAATGGATGGTTACCAAGTGCAAAGCTCCTTTAATAGAGGTAACCAAGAATTTACTGAATGTATGTCTTTTGAAGATGGTTTAAGGTGCTTAAAGGCAAAATTTGATGTAATTAAGTTACAAGTTCAAATGGACACCATGATGCATGAAATTGAGCAGAGAAGGAATGTTAATACTTTTAATTCTTATCATGTGATTTGTGACTTGTGTGGAGATTATCATGCTACTAACACATGCATGCAAGCACAAAATATGGATTATTATGATGAATTAGAGCATTACAATCCCTGTTTTGATCGATATAGTGCTAATGCTTATGGTTGGGATAATCAATGTGTATATAGTGATTCTCCATATTCTTATGATTACCAACCTGAAAGTGTCCAATATGAATCAAAACCATCTTGGGAGTTGGCAATTGAAATGGTAGCTAATGATTCTAAGCCATCTTGGGAGTTAGCTTTAGAAAAATTAGCTAATGCAACTTCCAACCGTTTTCATAGGATTGAGGAAAGGTTAGATGAATTAGCTTCTCACTTTGGTAATATACATGAGCAATTGAATGTATTGTGTGAAGTTATTTCTTCTAATAATTTGCAAAATGATCCTAGCATGAATCGTGGAAATGTTGTATGTGAAAATGGATTGCATTTGGATGAAAATGATGAATCTCAATTATATTTCAATGAGCAAATATCCATTTCACATGATAATACCTTTGAAACTAACTTTGAGCCTCAAGAGGTGAGTTTTAATGACTCATTTTTCACCCCTCTTGAGGAGTGCATTGAAAGTATAGGTTCTAAGGGTATTGCTGCCCAAGATACTCTCATGACATTTCCTTTGGTAAATTCTCAAGTGGTGCATATTCAAGGTAATATCTATGAAACACTTGGAATAGGTAAGTCACTTCCATTTCTCACATCATTAGTTCATGTGGCTTTTTCTATTAAGTCACCTTACAATGATCCACCAAGGCCTAAAATGGTGGATTATTCGTTAACTAAGCCTCCTTGAAAAATGAGGTGATATAGTCAAGCTATTGACTTTAAAGAAGCGCTTATTGGGAGGCAACCCAATGCTTGTTTAAGTTGGTGTTACTTTGGAGTGATTTTATGTTTAAAGTATAAGTTTGAGTTATTTTGTTATTTTTCATTTGTAGGTTTTGGAAAAAGATGCAAAAGTGACCAAATGAGGTGAAAAAGGCGAAGTTTGATCAAAGATCTCAATACCTCAAATTCAGTAATTGTGAATTTTTGATGCATTAAAGAGGTTTAGAATGCATGTTTAGATCATTTTACATGTGCGTGAATGATTTATTTTGACATAGAAATGATCTAGGGTGTATTTTGAAGAATTGAGGTCAAACTGAATATTGCAAAAATTCTGCAATAAGTGCAGATTCAATGGATCCAAGGCCTCGGATCCATATGGATCCAAGGCCTCGGATCCACTTCTGCAATCAGAGAAAAACTTCGAGCTTCTTGATCCGAGCTCGGATCCATATGGATCCGAGGCCTCGGATCCACTTCTGCAATCAGAAAAAATTCGAGCTTCTTGATCCGAGCTCACTTATCATGATCCGACCTCGGATCCTTTCAAAAACGACCTCGGATCCTTTCCAAACGAAGCCTCGGACCACTTTTCCTCATTCTTCCCTCTTTTTCCTCCTTCAACTCCACTTTTCTTCTTGTTGGTTGCAAGCTTTTATTCTTAAGAATTGTATTTTTGTTTTTTTTTCAAGGTGCATTAATTGAAGTCTCCATTCTTTCAAGTAAAGTTGGAAATTCATCACATTGCCATGGATTCGGATAGCGCAAGTTCATTAGGGGAGTATTACTTTCTCTTATTTTCGTTATTTTTCCTTTCTCACATTGAGGACAATGTGAAGTTTAAGTGTGGGGGAGGAAAGTATTGAACTTGCATTTACTTGCCATGTGATGATATTTTGTGGATTTAAATGCTTAGAAATGTTGGAATTATGTTTGAACTATTTGCCATGTGAATAATTTGCTTGAAATTGGATTTGTTGGCACAGAGTTTTCATCCATTTATAAGGAGAAACTCTGTAAAAAAAATTTTCTAAAATCTTTTCCAATATTTCACTATGGCCCAAAAGTTCTTCAAATTTTTGTATTTTCATTCAAAAAGGGCTAATTTGTTCCAACTTTAAATGTTTATATTCTTCCAATTGTTGAAACTTTATATGTATGTTGGAAGGTTTAGTCCTCATTTAACTTGGAAATAGTATTATGCAATTAGAATTTTTACATTTTAGAAAGTATATTTGGTAAAGTGAGGAAAATTATGCCTATAATTTTACATGTTTAATGAGATTTCTTCTCTTTACTTAATTTTGCAAGTAAGTGATTGATATAGTCGATAAAGGTTATATTCCTCCTTTGATTATTCTTATATATTTTCTAAGAGGGGTTATCTATTTATTGTCCTTTATTTCTGAAAAAGAAAAAAAAAGTAAAAAAAAAGAGAAAAGTAAATAAAAATTGTTCTACTCCAATGATTCATGTACCGAGTAACCGGGGGTTGGCATCAACAAATGTCGACATTCGCGTAAAAAGGTACTTGAATTAAGAGTATGCATAGCAACTTGAATAAGTGAAATGTTGAGTAACCGGGGATCTTCACCTAAAAGTGTCGATTTTCGCGTAAAAAGGCATTCTCACTATTTAAGTAAAATTTGTGTGAATAAATCCCTCTTAGTTATAGAATTTTGAGAAAAAGATGATTATAGGAGGAGGAAAGCTATAAATTGACTATGTGATTTGCTTATTTGTAAAATTAAGTTAGGGTAAGAGATTAAGTTTAACTTGTTGAATTTAGGGTATAATTATCTTTCCTTTACTTGATATTATAAGTATTTAGTGTAAATTGAATAATTGTATAATGATTATTTTCCAAGTCTTGAGGAATTAAATTGGACAAAGTGCATATATTGTTTCACCTCTTGAATCATTGCATTTGATTATGTGTGAATTGCTTGAGGACAAGCAATGATTTAAGTGTGGGGGAGTTTGATAAGTGACTAATTTACGTAATAATTGTATGACATTTTATATTATTTTTAGTCACTTTGGTTATATTATTGGAAGAATATGAATCATTTTGGCTATAATTGGTGAAAAATGCTTTTAAGTGATTAAATGAGGTTTTTATCACTTTTTACTTGGATTTTGTGTATTTTGACAGTTTTGACACATTTTCGTATTTCGGCTATAACTTGAGTTACAATGATCGGATTGGGATGATTCTTGAACCCATTTGAAGATAAGAGATAGATCTACAACTTTGGTGAAGACATCTAAATCCAGTTTGAAGGTTTTCCAGGTCAAAATGCCGAATTACAATAGCAAATTTCTACTGGTCGAAACTGGAACAGGGCAATGAGCAGGCAAGTGTATTTCAGTCATATCTCAGCCTACACAGATCCAAATGAGGTGATTCTTGATGCATTAGAAAGATAACTCAAAAGGCTACAACTTTCGTGTTTTAGGCATGAGCTGGTTCAGCCTCTAACATCAAGAAAAGATTGGTTGAAGTTGGGCCAAAAACAGAGCAAGTGATCCACACTCGGATCCACTATTCATCCAAACCCTCGGTTGTTTCTGGGTTAGTGGAACCGAGCTCAGATCCATACGGATCCGAGGCACTGTAGCAGCTCGGATCACTGGTCAGAAAAGGCTGCTTTATACGCGTAAAACTCAATTTCACCTCCACCAACTCACATTGGATGCTAGACATGTGAGAAACATTCCCAGCTGTAAAAGGGAGATGTAATCCTCATTTCTTGACCACCTTTCATCATAAAAGAGCCAAAATTCATTGCAAAAAGATTGGGGGGAGATTGGAGTCCATAGCAGAAAAATAGAGAGAGCTACGGGAGAAGCTTGGAGTCTGCAGAAATGTAGCTCTTTCATCTCCCTAGTGTTAGTTTAGTTTATTATAGAGTAGTGTAGCTTTTCCATTCTTGTTTATTATCTAGATTAGGATGAAGATGGAGGATGAAGAAGGCAAGGAAGAAAGCTCATGTGACAAGGGTTGTATTCCTTCCAAACTCTTTATCTTTTGTATTTGATTCCAAGTTTAGTTAATATACAAGTTCTGGATTTTGTGTTCATTATGTGTTTCTAAAGTTTATACCTTGGGTTTGGTTGAACTTTCTATAATTGTTAGTGTTTATTATTTGGTTATTTGACTGCTATGATTTGAGCAAGTTATTTAGCACTTTAGCTCTTGAAATCATGATTAATCTGGTACCATTAATTGTGATTATCTAAGGTGTTGTTTCTGCAATGAAAATTGAAATTTAACACTAGTTCAAGAAGTGCTAAACATAGGGAGTACACTCACGAAAGTAGAGGTGCACTTATGTGGTTTTTAGTGATTCATTTCATGTAATTTCATTGAAGAAATGAACTTGTAGCTAATTTCATAACCATGAAAATAGGTATGGATTAGTTATGAGTATAATTGATTCACTACGAAAGTAGGATTCAAATGCATAAGGGAATTACACCATAATTAGCCTAGATGTAGTAATTAATGATCCAAATATAGCACTTGCATGAGTAGTTAGGGATACCACAACCTAAGGAGCTTTCATTTGTTATTTTCCTGTATAATTTCAGTAGGTTTTAATTTGTTATAATTCATTGATAGTCTAAATAATAGAGAGGCTTTAGTAGTACCGGTAATTGCAATCTTCCTTGTGGGATCGACCCTTAATACCCTATACTCGCTCACGATTCGTATACTTGCGATAAATCGCGTGTGGGGTATTTAGGAGTTTATAAATGTAAAACTTGATTAGGATGAGTTTAATTGTATATGTATACTCCGCGCACGTCAATAAGGAACAACATCAGCTATCGTTCTAGCCATAAAGATCCAAATCTCCCTCTTGGTACAAAAGTTTGAACTACTCTCAGGTAAGAACTCAATTCATTGTTTAAAAAATCCCGTGGGTCTATCCAATTTAAATTTCTGTCCGGGTCTATCCCGTGGGTCTATCCCATTTACATTTCTGTCCGGGTCTATCCCGTGGGTCTATCCCATTTAAATTTTTGTCCGGGTCTATCCCGTGGGTCTATCCCAAATTTAAATTTCTGTTCGGGTCTATCCCGTGGGTCTATCCCAATTTTACATTTCTGTCCGGGTCTATCCCGTGGGTCTATCCCAATTTTAAAATTTCCTGTCTGGGGTCAATCCCCATCGCTTGAGTAATTCGCAGCCGAAGAATGCAGGTAGGTATTTGGTGTCTACTTCTTTGTCTCAAGTTTTTTCAAAACTCAGACAAAGAGGGGCAAACTGTAGACACCAAATTTTGAATAATTTGTATGTATCATCTATTTCATGATTTTCATTTTAGATTGCTTGCATTTTAGTTCGTTATTGTGTGTTTTGCACTATTAGTTGTTATGATATTTTAGTTTTATTCATTTTCGCCCTTTTAGTTGACCTATTTCATTTGCTATTCATTCTTATTTACTTTTAGTTTTAGTTTTTAGTTTTAGCTTTTAAGTTTAAGATTAGCATAGAGTTTTTTTAGAAAAAAAAGAAAAGGAAAACATCAAAAATATGTTTTAGTCATTTTGTTTTTATTCAATGCTTTCTTGAAGGAAAAGTGAAAATGAAAAATCATAAAAAAAAGAAAAAAGAAAAGAGAAAATTAAAGAAAAAGAGAAAAATGGAAAAATGAAAAAGAAATTGGAAAGTTGCATTGTGTTGTTTCTGGTTTATTTATTTTATTAAGTTGTTGTTATTATTATTATTATTATTATTATTATTATCAATTTTGTTTAATTAATTAGTTGTAAAAAAAAAAAAAAATGTCGCCGCTTGCACGCTGCATTTTTATTGCAGCGTGCAAAGGACGAAGGGATGCTGATCAAATGGCCAAGAAAAAGGGGGCTGGACGGGGATGATTGCTGACCATTAAACATAGGGTTTTGGGGGTGGTTAGCTCATATAAATAGGACAGAAAACAGTAGCCGCAAGGGGAGCTAAGGGGTGACGCGGGGAAATCTGGAAAAGAAGAAAAAACAGGAGGTTTTGGGAGAGCATCGACAGGCTAAAAGAAAAACTGAGAGCTAGGAGGGAGCTGACGGGAGGAAAGAAAAAAACAGCAAAAGGAAAATTTGGGGAATGACGGCTAAAAACCGGGGGGGGGGAAACGCAGAGAGGACTAGATGATGGCTGGGCTGTGAAAAACAGAGGGGCTGAGGGTTTTCGTCAAGAGGATCTGAGGTTGGCGGCTTCATAAACAGAGTGAAGAGCAACGGCAAGAGAATCTGCAGAGTAACGGCTGAAAACAAAAAGGTAGGGAGCTGAGCATCGAGTGACGGCTGCGAATCTGAAGGAAGGAAAACCCAAGGGGAAGACAGCTGGAAAAGGGAGAGCAAGCAAAGGAAATCTGGGGAAAATTTGAGAGAAACTTCAAAGCTGAGAACGGGAGGAGGAGGATCACTCAACGAATCAGCCATTTCTGCAGCAAAAGTGCCCGAGCGTGTCTTTGGGAACCCTCATGCGTATCTGGGCAGATTTCAAGGTCAATCAAACACGCTAACACTTTCAGGTAAAGATTTTCCCTTATTTGTGAGGATTTCTACATGTTTTCACAAAAGATGAAGCCATCGGATGTCATTTTCTTGATGATTACTACTGGTTCAAGCTCTTGCTGATTCTAGGATTCTGTCATACTGTCCATTTGCTAAGTTATGATTCCGTAGGAAGGGTATGATCAATAACAAGAGTTTAGATCTTATAGTAGCCACCCGATGAACTCATGGGTTTTAAGTTTACATTCAGTCTTTACATATGTGAATAGGCAAACCCAGATAAATGTCTTAAAAATTGCAGACAGGTCTGTTCTGATGTTTCTTTGGCTGTAGCTTCTTTGGGTTTCTTTGGGTACACACATTTGATGATAATGGGGGGTAAATTCCTTACATGTAGTCTTTAGATGACAAGTGGGTAAAGCTTATTTGAGTTTTTCATGTCAATACTTTTAAACTAAGATAAGAGAAACAAAGGCTGCTGCATTCGGTCTTACCTTTTGCTGTTTTGTTTCTTGCATTTGTTTCAACAATTTTGGCCATTCAACTTGATGTCTGATCTTATTTGGAGAAAGGAATTGGATGGGTGAAGATTGGTTTGAGTTGGCATGTTTGAGTCTAAAATATTTGAATCGTGTTTGAGCATTTGCTGGAAAATTCATCAGGATTGCTGAACCTGTCGCATAAAAATTTTCAGCATGAACATGATGTATCTTCTACGTCTTGACTGGTTTGGATTTTGCATTTGTGTGTCATAATGTTTAGTTCAAAGTTTAGAGGTTTGATTGAAAGGTTTATGGTTAAGGTTGGTGTTCAAATCTGAAGTGTTTATTTGGAAACATGGCCGCAGCAATTTGCTTGTTGTGAGAAGTTTTTTTAATTTCGGTTGGCATGAAGTTTTTTAAATGTTGCATGATTTCCTTTTATGTTTTTGCTTGTTCGGATGTCCAGCTCCTGTTTTGTGTTGTTTAGTTTACAATTGAATGTTGGATCAAGAAAGCTTTGGGAAATTGTGACATCAAGTCTGAAATTATGTTTGAAAGTGAAACAAAGTGCAGCAATTGTTTGTTTTCTTGTTGCAGAATGTTATCTTACGCTAGTCTGCATGCATGCATGGAAATTGATCCAAGAAATTACCCTTTGGCCCCCTAAGTCTTCCCTTGTTCCACTAGGGCCCAATCAATTGAATAATTTCATCAACTTGGCCCTTGGCAGTTTTAATACTACAACTTCATTGCTTGTTTGTTTCAATTAACTACCATGCTTTGTCAATTGCACTTAAGTCATGACGTTAGGGGCTTTATGACCAAGTGAGCTTGGGTTTGCCTATTTCCTTTAATTTTCCCAAATAAATTGGTACCTTGACCATTTCTTTTATTTTGGAGGATAAATAAGTGATTTCACTTCATTGGGGCCTAATTGCAAGGGAGGTAACCTCTATCTCCTTAACTTTCATTTCTCCTACGTGCTCCTACGTGTTATGTGAATATGCATGTCTACTTCGCTTTCCTTGCCCTTCTTTAATTCCTTGCATTTATTTCATTTTACTTTTATTTAAGTTATTCATTATGGGGTATGTGTACACCTCTTGGCTTGTAATAGATAGGGCCTGGAGGAGTATTCGATGAAGACCTGTTGAAGACATGTGCCTAGCTAGCAAATGTAATAGTTAGGGCTTTAATTGCTTTATGTGTCTTGCATGCTTAGTTGCTACGTGTTAATTTGCTTTGTTAGGGCCTTGCATTTAGTCGAGCATGCTAATTGTTATGTGCTATGTGTTTATGGGTGTTTGGCATGTCTAATCGCTTTCCATAGCCACGAATGAATGTGATGGATGAATGTACGTCACCACACTAGTCCAATGCTAGTTGTGGCTCATTATTTCATTAGGAATTCATAGAAAGGGCTAGTCCAACGCTAGACCCAATAGGCCATCCCCTTTTGTTAGTGCATATTTGCATGTTCACTACATGTCATGCATTTTTCTTAGTTTTATCATTGGCATGCTCCTCGAACCCCTTTTTCCCCTCATTTTTAGGTTTTGCATCTCATACTAGTTATAGGGCTCATTTGCTTGAGAGTCCCCTTTCGATAAGGGAAACGAGCGAGTGTGGCTACTCGATAGCCTTAGCACGCTAGTTTTGCCTTCTAATCAAAGGGAAGATTAAGTCACAAAGTTAGGACTCCCCGTTCCCGTCTTGCTGCATTCCTATAGGATTCATGCATTCTATTCATTCACTATCACATACACTTACTTTATATTCTAACCCTTTTTCCACATTCTCACTTCACACTACTTTTGGACGTTTTCACTTAACTACTCACACTTTACACTTTTATTTGCACACGTGCACCTTTATATCCCTTCACTTGCACACGAACACTTTTTATCTTCGTTTGCACACCTCCACTTACATCCTATTATTTTTATCATTTTTCTCACTTCACACAAACTCACACTTTCACATGGCATGCATTCCACTCATTTTACGTCATTTAGGATTGTGTGTGACCTCTCCAAAGGATCATTATTGGGCTTCACAATTAATGTGATTGGCACCACTCAACCTTTGAAGAGAAATTTCCCCCATGTCCCCCTAGGTCTAGGTTTTTGCATTCATATAGACATATCCAACACGCGATACATACCTTGGGTAGAAAAATTAGGAAAAATTGGTTTAAGTCACGCAACTAGCCTTGGCTAGGTCGAAGGGGTGCCTTGGATTTTTATCCTTGCCTTCCCCTTCGTCAAATGTGACCCCCGATCCCTCTTTTGGTTACGTAGACCCAAAAGTTCTCTAAAAGGGTTTATTTACTTTTTTTATTCAAAAACAAAAATCATTTTTGGGTGACTTGGTACACCCTAATTCTATACCAAGTGGCGACTCCATTTTTTAAGAAACCCTTTTGAACTTTGTTTGGCCAAAATCGTCGCATTCTTAAGTCCCATGGCCTTTTACTTCTCATTTCATACAGACTCACATCTCACACACCACTCACATCAATCAAAAAGTGGGGCGCGACAGAAGGCATTGAGTTGGGTTACCACCAAATCCTTCTGAATCTCAACATTTAAACCCTGGACAAAGCGCCTTATCCTCCTTTGTTCGGTCACAATTAGTTCGGGAGCAAACTTAGACAACCTGGTGAACTGGCTCTCATATTCGGTGACAGTTTGAGTTCCCTGCCGAAGTATAATGAATTCATCTTCTTTCTTTTCCTGGATCAGAGGTGGAAAATATTTCGTGTTGAACTCTCTCATGAAATTCACCCATGTTCTTGGGGTTTGTTCGTTTTTCCATTTCAGTCTTATGATATTCCCCCAAGAACGGGCCGTTCCTTTCAGTTGAAAGATAGCAAATGTGACCTGTCGCTCCTCAGTATAGTGTTGCACGGCAAAAATATCAATCATCTTCTCTAGCCACCTCTCGGTCAAGTCAGGGTCGGGTCCTCCAAGAAATTTCAGTGGCGAGAACTTTTGAAATCGTTCAAGAGCTTTATCCTCACCCTCGGTATGATTACTAGGATTTTCCAGCTGAGTAATAGGATTTTGGCCTTGTTGTTCCACTACGTGAGCCAAAAGGTCAGTCATACGTTAGATAGCGGCAGCTACCTGAATGTTAGGGTCCATTCCAGGTTCGGAATTAGGTCCAGGCATTGGTTCCTGATTTCCTCCTTCATTTACGGTTCCGCGCCCCCGTCCCCGTCCATTACGAGTACCGTCCATTTGGCTTAACCAGTCTAGGGGTGAAGCGCGAATACAATATTAAAATATAGTATGCAGGTATAAGTGATAAAAGTAGACAATATACATATAGCACATCTAACACAGACAGATCACACAGTAGCAGTCAATTAGATACAAGCAAAAGGAAACATCCTTCGTGATACTAACTAAGCCAATGGCACAAGAGTAACCAATTAAAAGCTTTCCCCCTCTAGGGCTCTAGCCATAATCTACGAGAATAACACAATTTATATCTTAGGCAGGATTAATCATCCGTAATGAAACCCTAACATATCACATGAAGTTCAATAGAATCAAATTTCTAGTCCGCCCAAGTCATTTCTAACCTAGGCTCTCGTCTATTTAGTAGTCGGACACAAGAATCCTAAAATAAGATAATTTCGCAATTCGGGCTGGCCAGTCCCAAAAGTAATTCATCTACAATTGAGATTCTTACCTGACCTACAGATCAACTATCTCCAAGCACCATGATAAATGTTTAAAACTTATAACACTTCACGATCCATAACTTATGGTCAAAGAGCACTTAGTCCCTTGCACTCATTCACATGATCGAGACCACAACACCACTTGGCCCCAAGCTCACTCCGCGCAGAGACCACGCGAAGCAGGCTCTAATACCACCTGTGACAGTCCCACCTTCCCCTAAGGCGAACCAAAGGGATCAGCGGACTGCCTGCCCAACTCTCGCCAGGACTAACGAGGCAATAAAACACAATCTCAAACATTCCGGAAGATAAAAGCACGCTCAAACGAATCAAAAGTCATGAAACAGAGAAACGAAAATCGGAGCCGCACATGAACAGTGCCGGCCATGTCACAATCCGGTCGGATTCCTGGCCGGATACTGGCTAGAGAGCAACTGGCCGAATGCCACAAATTCCAGGGCAATCCGGCCAAGTTCTGGCCGGATTCAGCCCTGTCGTTTCCCGCCACAATTTTTCTTTCGCCGTTTGAAACCCAAATCTGTCTGAAATCCATCCAAGCAGCAACAATTCATATAAGCATCAAGATGAGCCATTTACAAACCAAAATAGCATACAAACGATACCAAACATACTTGTACAAGTATGATTTCAACTTTACAATCCAAAAGAGAGGGTTGGCTCTAAATACCAACACTTAGGGTTTTCCAACCATGGAGTAGCTATACAAAACATCTAAACTAGCTCATCTCAGGCTTCAAAATTACAGTTTCAAAAGTGGTTCCCTGAAAGGAAAACAAAGATAACGAAACGGGGTGAGTTAGAAGCACAATGAGGTACCAAAAGTATAAACAGTAGAATCAGTAGAATTCATGAGAAAGCACTTTGGAGGCACATATTCACATCAAATACGAGAAATGAATGAACATCACAATGTAAAGGATACATGTGGCTCTGAGGAGCCAAATCGCTGTTGCTATATTTGATCCAACCTCGTTGACCCTCCGTCAACGTTCAAATAAAGGAACCAGTCCAGTAGAACACCACTTTAACGCTAAAACCCCGTTCACCAAACATACCCCTTACCGGACCCGAATGCCAAACAGGAATAGGAATGGTAATACTCGAGTATACCGAAATCAAGAGTCTCAATACCCAAAGATTTCCCAGAAACAGATACCCCTGGATTGTCAATTATCTCGATCAAGCCCTTACTGGCTCGATTTAATTAACTCCCCATGAGGTTGAGTTCAAGTTTAACAGGAAGATCATTGGACACACTTCCAAACGATCTCATAACAAGTGCAAGTAACAAGTTCAAATACATAACAAGTACAAGTAATAGATTCCAATTCGTTCAGTACAGGCAAGAGAACGAGTGTGATGAAGTACACCCTCGTCTCATACAAGATAAACAGTCAGGAAAGGCATTCAATAGCAATTTGCAAGTACAGAAAACCAGTTTAGCAACAATTCAAGGGAGTGGTGCACTCACCAGGTAAAGCAAGGATACGTCAAAAGTTTCAACCAAGGTAGGGCTCTAATCACCAAGAAACCCTAGAATAACCAAGGTAAATAATTATGGTTCCCATAGTCACAAATCCAGTAAATGGAATGCATAAATGAGGCTCGACTACACGTCGTACGCCTTTCCAGGTTAAGTACTAGTACAAAAGAATAAAATATGTCTTTTCAGCAAAAAGGATAACATTGGTCCTAGGGTTACAAACAACTCCTAAAACCCATCATTTTTACCAAGATCACCTCAACTTGAAAGAATCGCGTAGCCCTAAAATTTTGGGCATCATGCCCTCTGTATTTACCTATTTTCTAGCCATTTATGACTTCATTATTTTCCTAAACCAATCCCAAAATTATACACAATATAAATTCATCACAACAGCTGTTCAATAGACTCAAAGTCATTCAAGTACAAGATTTAGCTAGGAAAATGACTGGAAATGAACTTTAAGCTAAGAAACCAAAAAGGCAGATTCACCGCTATTTAGCGTATCGAACATAACCGAAGCTATGCTTATTGGATTGAAGTGCAAGTTATATTGTTTCGAAGTTAAGACAGAGGGCTATAACTTTGATGAAGACTACTTAGTCCAGTTCTCACCCTAACTAGGTCAAAGTTACCAAAACAACACCAGATTTTCCAGTTCGAAGTTCACTGTAAAATTCAACTAGTAGTCCTGATTCATTCAATCATATCTCAGTACACACAACTCCAATTCAGGTAATTCCAAAGCCATTTGAAAGCTAAGATACAAGGCTATAATTCTTAAGAAGACATCAACAACCAAATTAGTAGTATTCCCGATCAAAGTAACCAATTACAGAAGCTGATTATCAATTTCGGATAGAAACAGGGCAGTAGGGGTATTTTGGTCTTTTCACACTCTACGTTACTCCGATTGAGCTGAAATTTTGTAAGCAACTATAAAACATCATTCTCTACAAATTGTATATTTTGTGCTAAGGCCAATTCGGCCTCTAACTATGGGTAACAGTACCAGACAGAATAGGGAAAATTGAAACCCTAATTTGGAATTTTCTGCACAAAGTGAAAATTTTCCGCAATTAGCTACAATTTACGCACTATGGTTTTATTCTAGACTATCCCAAACCATCATCCATGGCCACACAATACTAAACATGTAAAAATAGAAAAATCAAGAATAAATATAAAATTCACGAATCTCTACCAAAAGTCAAGAATTCTTCCACAAAATCACTTATTCAACTACTATCAATCACTAATTGAACATTATCAAGATCAAAGGAAAGATTCCTTAACCACTCACCTTGTAAACTCAAGAAAAGAAGCAACTTAGCACCTTTGCTCCTCAAACCACTTCACTACTCACCTTAATCCTACCAAGGGAAAGGGTTTTATGGAGCAAATCAAAGTTTTAACGGTTGGTTTGTGAGATCAAGGCAAGAAATTGAAGAAAGAAGTTGGAAGTTTTCTCTTCTTTTTCCTCCAAGAAAGTCGGCCAAGAGAGGGAGAAATAAGATGATTTTTTGGTCAATTTTTAGTTATGTAAGAAAGGTGATACAATGGTCAAAGTCCAAGGGTGAATTGGATGGTGACACTTGTCACCTTTTGGCTTAAAGCTTATCCCTTTGTTTCTCTAATACCAATCCATCTAGGTAACCTCTAATTATCTCTTAACACCTAGTAAATAAATTCCTTTATGCAAAACTTAACCTAATTAGTCGAATTAACCGCACTTAACGCACTAGCGGGTCCCACGTCCACCATACACGTCAAATATCTCAGGAGTTTATTTATACTAGAAAAATGTTTTAAAAACTATATTTATTTATAAAAATATCACCAAAATAAAAATAAATATAATAACGAAAATATAGAAAACGTGTACAACGAAAGAAAAATAATGCCTAGAAATTAAGAAATTTTTGCGGGTTCTCACAGTAACTTGTAACTTGCACGTATTTGTATGTTCTAAAATTACATCGCGTATTTAAAATAAAAATTCATATTCTCTATTCACTAATCTTAAGGCTTTAAACATAGACAAGACAGCTAAGCAATCTAAGTGCATGCATATAAATTGCAAATCAATGTATTATTGTATTGACTTTTACTATTAAAATCAATCAAGTGATTTGCAAATTTTTCCAAAAAAGCTATATAAGAATGGAAACTGCAATTAAAGGATTCAGCATATTTGTTTTAATGAATTCGATTAACCCGAATTCAAATTCAAATTCAAATTCAAAAGTGAAATGAATTCAGGTGTATCCAATTGTAATTTGAAAGCGATTTAAATTTCTATAAGTCCAATAATCGAATTTATCGAATTCATATAACCGAATTATCGATTTTGCACCGTTTGCTCACCCCTATGCCCAATTAGTGAACTAGTAATTGTCGTGGGGTTCAATCTTTTCTTGATCATAATTGTTCTGTCTAGTGGAACTACAAGAAAATTGGCAATTAGGGACAACAACTGCTTATCACAGACAATAAAAATATCGTCATGAATGGCTTTTAGTTACGACTTTGATGTCATCACAGAGTCATCAGTGAATGTATGTCGGTAAAAGTATATGGTGATGACTTAAAGTGTCATTAATGAATAAGAGTGTTCAGTGATGACAAGCTCAATGCGGTTTTAGTGGCAAATTGACATCTTGTCATAAATATTTGGATCAAGGTCATCACTAAAACTCGTCCAATGGTCGTCACTAATGTTGACAAGTTACTGCAACACTTCTCATCACTGTTGGCTTGGGTTAGTGACAACATTTTCTTGTCACTTAGGAGTTTCCTATTCTATGATGACAAAATGTTGTCAATGAAGAAATTTGATTTATTTATCAAGTGCTCTTACTATGCAGTTTAGTGAATACACTATTTTGTAGCTGAAATTGCTTATCTACAAATCAATAAAAACAATATAGCTTGGCAACTAACAAGGAAAGGAAGTCATAGCATTAGAAAATGTCAAGATACCATATTAGGTACTGAAATATCATATTTAAATTTTACACCACCGTACAAATATTTTAATAAGTCGTAAGTAAGCAGCTTTAAAAAAGGAAGTTTAAGTCTAAGAAACAGAAAACTGTTCCCGAACCATTGCATCAGCAAAAGACAGCACTATCTCCAACGTCCATTACTCGAAGCTTCACCTCTAATGTTCTTAAACCTTGTAATAAGTACACAAACAAAGATAAAAGATCAATGGTATATTGAATAGCTAAAGAATATAAGGCAAAAATACTCTCTAGGGTTGCCGCCACTGCCTAGGGTTCCCGACCGTCTAGGGCTTAGACCGTTGCATGGCAGCCATGGTTGCCCTCCGGCTGCCGTCTGGAGGGCAACTTTCTTCACTCTCTCCCACCTTCCTGAAGAAGTCATTCTCAGAACTGTTCTTTAAACCAGCGTCGGACCAGCCTGTGCCCGAGTTAAAGGCCTCCCGTTCGTCTCATTGTGAAGAACCTGAGATCTCCTTTGCACAAGCAGACCTGGAGGTGTTGTCCGCCCCCTTTACGTTTACTTTGGTTGGCAAGTTCTCAAGAGGAAGGCCTAGCATGGAAGTGATACGCAATTTCTTTCTATCATTGGATCTCAAGGAAATAGCGTCGGTGGGTTTACTTGATTCCAGACATATTCTCCCACTTGGGGAACGAGGAGGACTTCCTTAGAATTTGGTCTCGCGGCATCTGGTACATCCATGAAGCACCAGTGAGAGTGTTTAAATGGTCTGCTGCATTCCTTGTTGATCGTGAGCCGTCAGTGGTTTCGATTTGGTTTCAGCTGCTGAAATTGCCTATCCACTTCTTTAACAAGGGGTGCTTATTTCAGATTGTGAGTTTCCTGGGTAAGCCCTTGTTCGTGGACTCTGCTACAGCTTCTAGAGTTCGCCCTAGTGTTGTTAGGGTGTGTATGGAGATTGACTTGCTACAAACTCTACCGTTGAGGATTTGGATTAGCAATGCGGAACATGGAAGATTCTGGCAGCAATTTGTTCCTGAGCGGCTACCTAAGTACTGCAACCATTGCTTCAGGCAGGGCCATGATAGGGATGGGTGTAATATGCTCCATCCAGTTTTGAAGGCTGAGAGGGCCGAGAAGAGAGCTCCAACAGAAGCGCGTAAACCACTGGACATTGCGGAGGGGGTGCCGCTGGTGCCTACTGAGTCGGGTAAGGATACGGCTCTCTTGCAGCCCACGAGTGGTAGTGCCGCTGGGGGGAAGGCAGGGACAAAGGAGCTAGTCGCGTCTGCAGAGCAAGTGCGGCAGCAACTTGAAGGACTGGTCAGGCTGGACACGAATGCAGCAGGTCAAGGAGTAATGCAACTAGAGGCGCGTGCGGAGGAGCAGCAGCGGGAGGCTGCTGTGGTTTGCTTATCAGAGAAGGTGAGGGCCGTAGCAGATCACTTGGAGTCTGGTCAAGCCCCTTCAACTGGCTCGTTGTACATGTCGCGCTAGCAGGTATGGGTGCGACCAACGGTTGGAACTGCTGGAGGCCCTATGGCAACGCTGCCTGTTGAGGACGCACCAGGCATGGCAGTAGAGTCGAGGGTGGAGGAGGTGGTATCAGAGGGGCATATTGAGGAGGAGGATGTGCCCGCGACAAAATGAAGAGCTGGTAGTTTATCTTCACGGGGGCAGTTGCTTGAATGGCAATGCGAGTGTAACTCCTTGGTGATTGATATCTTTAATCTTGACCTAATAATTCATCAAGTACAGGAAAACACTGCCATTGGGGAAGGTGTTAAATTGGGTAATAAAGTTAGGTGCAAGGGTACTTGTTACCAAGCCCCAACTGATTGTTTTCTGCGATCTAAGTCGAAATTGTCCTCTAACTCCTTTACTGCATTATCCCATGATTAATTTCTCATTCTAGAATATTCGGGGTATTTTGCGTACTCCAAATTTTCATAGATTAAAAAGGATCATTGATGAGTACTCGGTTCAATTAGTGGCAATTTGTGAGTCGAAGGTATCGCCATGTGACATCCATTTGATATGTGCAAGACTCAAAATGGATAGTTGGTTGGTTAATAGGGAGGGGTCTATTTGGGTGTTCTATCAAAATTGTTTTCATTGTAAGCGTGTTGGGGAATCTTCCCAACATCTTACCCTTAAACTCACTTCCCAATTGCTCTCGGGTCTAGTTTATTTCTCCTTCGTCCATACAAAGTGCACAGAGCAGGAGAGGACTTTGCTCTGCTCAGCCTTGTTAGATGATAATCTGACGAATGACCCGTGCTATTGGCAGGGGATTTTAATGTCATCATTAGTGCAGAGGAGAAGCAGGGAGGTCTGCCTGTTCGGGTTGATGAAGTAGTAGAGCTGTGAACCTTTATGGCGATGTTGGGAGTCGGTGATACAGGATTCTCAGGGCTGCGGTATACATGGTGTAATAATAGAGGAGGGCGTGCTCGAATTTGGAAGCGATTGGATAAAGTGCTTTGTCACCCAATGGTGGCATTATTGGGGATGAGTCTTTTGGTTCAGCATCTAGACAGAGAGCCATCAGATCACTCCCCTCTCCTTCTTTCAGCTTCGACTAGGCTTGATAATAAGCCTAAGCCGTTTCAATTTTTAAACGTCTGGATGTCGAAAGCAGGTTTATTGGATGTCATCAAGGAAAACTGGGCAACCTGCTTTCCGGGGCGATCGTTACAGCGGTTGGCTGCAAAATTAAGGCATACTAAGCAGGGAATGAAGCTGGCAGAGAGGGCAGTAATGGAAGCAGAGTCAGATTTTTGATTTTGACCCATCATAATAGCATTGGTTAGCCCTGCAAGAAGCTCAAGTTGTCATGCGAAGCTCACTGAGCACGGAGGAAGCATTTTGGAAGCAAAAGGCAAGAATCAAATGGCTCCAGGATGGGGATAAAAATACAAAGTTCTTCCATGCTGTAGTTACGGAGAGAAGATCTAAGGCAATCATACATCACATTAGGGGCAATCATACATCACATTAGGGGTAGTAATAGGGAGTGGTTGACAGATGAAGTTCAGATCTCGGCAGAGGCAATAGAGTTTTTTAAGTCTTTATTCTCGGCTGAATCTTGCTTGGGGTCAGAGAGCATTTTGGACGTGATTCCCAAGATCATTTCCAACGAGTAGAATGCTGAGTTGGAGCCCCTACTGTCGATGGCGGAGATCAAAAAGGTGGTGTTTACCATGGACGGGGAGAGTACGGCGGGCCCTGGTGGATTCATAGGAAGGTTCTTTACCTTTGCTTGGGAGGTGGTGGGCCAAGATTTGTACGAAGCTGTGGCTAGCTTCTTTTGTGGGCACGAGCTGCCCCCGAGTGTGGCTTCGACTTTGATTGTATTGATTTCGAAGGTAAACTCTCCCTAGGATTTCAGTCAATTTAGACCCACCCACTGCAACTTCGTCAACAAAGTCATCTCGAAAACTCTGGCTACACGCTTGTCAAAAGTTCTGCTGAGTATTATATCCTCTCAGCAGAGTGGATTTGTTAAGGGTATGCATATTTATGACAACTTCTTATTGGCCCAGGAGTTGGTGTCTGATATTCATCGAAAGAACATGGGGGAAATGTGGTGTTAAAGTTTGATATGGCCAAAGCCTATGATAGAGTCCCCTGGCTGTTTCTGTTACAGGTGTTGAGAAGGTTCAAGTTTGGCAAGGTGTGGATTGATATGATCTAGAGGATTATCTCGAATGTGTGGTTCTTAGTGGTAATTAATGGTGCACCTCAGGGTTTCTTTAAATCTAGTCGGGGATTGATACAGGGAGATCCGATTTCACCAGCGCTCTTTGTGATCAGTGCGGAAGTTCCCTCGCACCTTCTTAACTCTTTGGGCAGTATTCGGGGCTTCATACTTTTTAGTGATCTGCCGAGTTGCCCGCCTATCACTCATTTAGCTTATACAGATGATATTATAATCTTTACAAGTGGGATGAAGTGGTCGGTAAGATTGATTTTAAAGGCTTGGAGGATTATGTTTCAATGTCAGGGCAAAAGGTCAATCAGCAAAAGAGTTGTGTTGTGACTCATGTAAACTTCCCCAGGATCCGGAAACATTCTATTGCGGAAATCACTGGGTTCCAGACAAAGGAGTTTCCAGTTACATATTGGGATGCCCGTTATATGTAGGGCGGCGGAAGGAATGCTATTTTTCAGGAGTTTGTGACTCGGTCACGAGGAAGGTGTTGTGATGCAAAGAGAGACTACTATCGCACGGTGGCAAATTGACTCTAATCAAGAGTGTGCTATCGTCTATGCCTCTTCACACATTTGCTGCATCTACCCCTCCCCCCACGTCGATCTTTAGCACGTTGAACAAAATTTTTGCGATGTTTCTATGGAGCTCTTCTGAGGCGGGGCCGCGGTTTCACTGGTTAAAGTGGGATCAACTATGTAAGTCGCATGGAAGCGGGGGTGTGGGATTGAGATCATTGGAGCATGTTTTTGATGCCTTCTCGATGAGATTATGGTGACACTTCCAACTACGGCAATCTTTGTGGACTGAGTTCATGCACTGCAAATATTGTCCTAAGCTTCACCCTTGTTTTGTTGATACTTCCCCTGGGGATTCTTGGACTTGGAAGAGAATGGTGGCTATCCAGGGGATTGCAGAGCAGCAGGTAGGCTGGGTGTTGGCTAGGGGTGATGTGAGTTTTTGACATGATAATTGGCTGGGTACGGGTCCACTCTGTCATCATGTGGATTCCTTTCAGGAATATGCTGTGTCTGATTTTGTTGACAAGGGTTGTTGGAATATTCAATGGCTGCACACTGTGGTGCCTGGTCGATAGGTGAGGCAGATTTTGGATATGGTGCCTTCGTCTCTAGACCAAGAGGATACCATGGTTTGGACACCAAGTACTTCAGGTCACTTCTCATTAGCGTATGCGTATTAGATTGTTAGCCAAGAAGGGAACAGTTCCTGGATCTACTAGTTGCTCTGGCCTCAGGGATTGCCAATAAAGATCTCGTTCTTCATGTTAAGGTTGATAGGCTCCCGACTGCCAATGATGAATAGGTTACACAAACTTGGAATCTTAGGCCCTTCTCGTTGCTTTTGTTGTCGGCATCCTTGCCAGGAGTCTGTCAATCACATCTTCTGCACTAGGGAAGTGGCGCGGTGAATTTGGGAGTACTTTGAAGGGGTGATTGAAGGGTTTAGGGCTGCCGCTACTATAAGACATAAGATGGTTAGTTGGTGGTTGAAGCCTACTCAGATCCCATATCTCCAGTATCTTCTTCGACTACTGCCATCCCTAATATGTTGGAACTTGTGGAAGATGCGGAACAAGTTTGTGTTTGAGGGTCATCTAGTGTCGGTGGTTCACGTTTGTGCAGAATCTTTAGTGATCTCAGGGACCTTTTTATCTCAAATTTAAAGGCAACAGTACCGCTGGACAAGATTGGCCGGGCTTTTACGGTATGGTGGTTGGCATGCAACGAGAGTACAAAACCTTAGTGGTTTGGTGGCGATGTCCCGTACAACAGGTGGTCAAGCTGAATTCAGATGGTTGCTCTAGAGGTAATCCGGGGGAGAGTGGGGGTCGAGGGTGCTCCGCTGCTCGGGAGGGAAGGTTTCTTGTAGGGTTCTCATGCTTCTTTGGGGAGATGACGTGTTTACAGGCGGAACTGAAAGCACTTATTTATGGTGTTAGATTGGCTATTGGCCGTGGGTATTCGGACTTGTATTTAGAATCTGACTCCTTGGTACTGATGCGGATCATTCACGGGAAACTACGGTGCCTATGGAGATTGCGAGGGGATTTATGAGAGCTACTAAAAGATAGACGGTCCATTAGAGCAGTCACGGATTGCTTCCGCGAAGGGAATAAACCAGCTGACCGCCTTGCAAACATTGGAGTGGACTCGAGAGTAACTTTGACGTATGAATCATTCAATGACTTGCCCCACCTGGTGAGAGGGGACGTCGCTCTGGATCGGTCGGGTCTTCCAAGTTTGCGCAAGGTTAGGGTGTAGAAAGATAAGTTAGCATTAAGGTTTTTCTGATTTGGCTTCTCGTGTATGATCTCTTTATATTATTTCAAAAAAAACCCCTGTAATAAGTACTAATCCCCCAAAAAGTTTGAGTGAACAATATTTATCTGCAGTAAAGTAGTATAATAATTACGAGATAATTAAAAATTTAAAGAAAAAAATAACTTTCGTTAGCTTAGCTACCACAAAACTGGAGTAGAAATAAGAGACTAACTTAGTAAAGACAAAGGCAAGTATACTAACTACGTTGAAGAGTATGTTATGCTAGATAATCAAATCAACAATATTTCATGTTTTCTACTTTGCCTCAACTGCTTCATTATTGATTTTAATCTTTGCAGACCAATTTTGCTCATCAATTACATCTTCTTAGGGACAAAGCCGAGCATAAAACAAGAAAAGACAAGTCACAAGAGTCAATCCAGACAAATAGGAACATGGATCCATCGATACTAACATGCCAAATATCATTCGTCCAGGAAAAGTACTCAATTAAAAGGCTATATAAAAAATAAAGCTTATTACAGAATGAATTCAAATTTCCTAATTAGTTTTTTTTTTTGAGACAAAGACAAGACGATCTCAACTTGCCATTGAGAAAGGGATCTCCTAACAAGAAAAAGAAAAAATAACGAAAAATAACTCCAGCTTGCCATTGAGATAAAAACTAATGTCCTATCGGGGTTTGTCTTTTTTTAACATGGGATGTGACTGGATTCAAATTAACTAGTAATTTTTATTTCTTTTCAATAGAAGTGATCCAAATTCAATACTAGGATATCTCGTTGTTGTAGGGCATGTTGTCAGAAATCAGTACATCTCGTTGTTATAAAATATCTCATTGTTATAGACACTCAACGTATAAGATTATGGGGAGTATACAACCTTCTTCTACTATAAATAGCTAGCGGAATCCTCTTCACCTGAACTATTTTCAGCTAAGAAAACATGGGTAAATTTTCCTCAACATCTTCCTTCATCTTTACCTTCCTTTTCCTAGCTCTTGCTTTAACTCCTGTCATAATTGCATGGTTTGATTCTACATCTACTGCCTCCAATCAACTCTACTTCTGGTTTAAAAATGTACTCAACAATATGCTTGAATCAGTTTTGTCAAAATTGTCGCCATTGTCTAAGCATTATTCTGATTATTTTGCTTCTTTAATACCTAAACAATCACCTTCTTCTGATCATGACAAATTTTGCTCTGTGGCTAATTTGGCTTGTTCAGTTGTATCTGGAAAGTTTCATAACCTTGGTAATTTATACAACGCATGCTGTGCCAACAGCACCTTTCTTGCCTCTAATGAGGTTGATCCCAACTCTTTCTTTAGGCTGTCAATCCTTGTACATGGGAGTAGAGTGCGCCTTCTAGATTTGAACGATCAAATTCCTCCTCGCTCTTTTCTACCTTCTCCAATTGCATCAAAGATATCTACTACCTCTGGTGATCTCCAGAAAACATTTCCTGATTCTTTTAATTCTCTCGCAACAAAACAAGCGATTGAAACAGCCTTCTATACTGTGGTGCACCAGCTATAATGGGAGAGATTAAGAGCTGCCCAAAATCCCTTAAGGACATGGTAGAATTCTCGAAGAAAGTTTTAGGTGTAAAACAGGTGGTCGTATTAACTTCCAGAAGTTCAAAAGGGTCAGGAAAACAACTAATAATTGGAAACATAAAGCAATTTGATGCTGAAAATTTGTGGCATGTCATGAAATTTTCCTCCCATTTGCAGCCTACCTTTGCCATATGGAATCCTTAACTCGTCTTTATGCTGTCGATTTGGTTGAACCGAAAACAAGAGCTCCTGTTAATAAAATCCTTGCAACATGTCACTTGGATACATCACTATGGTCACAGGATCATGTAGCCTTCAAGATTCTTAAAGCTTCTCCTCGACAAGTTGAGGCATGCCACTGGCATACAGAAAGTGATCTTGTTTGGCTTGCTAATATGGAGAATAGGATGTAGGATTTGTGGCTGTATTGGACTATGGTCACTCTTCAATTTTCTTGATTTGTTTCCTCGCATGCTTTTTTAATTTTAGCTTCGTGTAGCCGTCTTTATGTAGTGTTCAAAGCTATGTCATGTAGCCCATTATCTAAATGGAAGTGCTCCATTCGTTATCTTCATGTATTATTCTCCAAGTCTCAGTCCCCACATGTTTGGAGTTGAAACTGGAGACGGTAAGGTGACTAGTAATTGTGCATAAAAGCTAACAGACGCCAAATTGCTGTATAGTCCCTAAAGTTTAACTGACCAGCGTTCCAAAAATTCAGTCCATAAGAAACTATATAAATCACAGTTCCATGAAAAAGTGAATCATAAATCTCTGATTCCAATGCAACACACTGCTCTGCTGAGATAACCAGCCATATAGTCAATAGATTGATTATATTGACTGTTGTAGTATTCAATTTAATATAGTCAATATTTTAATAAAATATTCAATTTTTATGTTAAATGCATCAGTTCCAAGAAGAGAATATTGTAACGATTTTTTTAGAGTTTTTGGTATTTGAATAATACTCACGAATTCACCATTATTGGTAGAATTTAAAGGTTTTTAATTAGAATAAATTTTGTAACCTACAATACAAATTTAATCGGCCAATCACTCTCATATTGTTACTGTTATATTGGAACTTATGATTTGACTAACTCTTCATCTATATATTAGAGCTTTGCTAGAGATAGAAAATTCATGTAGCTTATTATAAGTATCACCTGTGCTTTTGTCCAGCTCTCATCGTCTATATATGTGTGCATGAATCTTGAGGTAGAAAATGCTACTAATGCTACTGCTACTCATATTTGAGAGTTATAAGTAATAAGAGAAAAGAAATCTATTTTCTCTACTTTTCTATCTCATAGCTCGGCAAGAAAAACTGGTATTAGTGAAACTATACTGTCTTAGTTGTGCAGGGTAATAAGAGTGGCAACAAATGTGGTTGGACAGTTGTATTTTGGGATTGACAAACTAGAGATCCTGCTGCATCAGAGTTGATTCTTCCACAGGGGTTTGAATCATCTTAAGAAAAGGGAGATATTCGTGTCTCAACCTACTACATTTGTGCATTATTATATTATTATTGTTAACTATTTTATTGTAGTTGATTTTATAATTATTAAAATTATTATTATAACTAATGTGAATTTTTCTATTTAACATTTGTATCTTTGTTTTAGTGGAACAACAATTTTAGGATGATTTAAATCAAGATAGAGTTCAACTTACAAGTTCCTACTATCAACTCAAGTAATTTGAGTAGTCTACCGACGAACGGAGGAAAAAAATTTGAGAAGATCTCAACCAATGAGATATATGAAGCATAAAAGTAAGCTTGTGAAGAAAAATTCAGAAAAAAGGGGAAGTTGTTGAATTCCATTACATGTATTATCATGAATTTTATAGTTTTTATAAAACTTCTTACCCTATTATCAAAAGCTTTGGAAGGCTTCATAGGAAAAACTATGGCATTAAATAAGCAAATTCAAAGGAGTTCGAATTATTGAATAACTACAACTGGCTGGTACACTCAACAAGTTGCCAACATGCTTTTTCGAAGAAATTGATAATTCTGGGATATGTATATAAAAACAATATCTTTACAACATCTCAAGTTTTAAATTTGTAAATTTCAAAAAATCCCAACCACAAGTATACAGGTTGCCATTGAATATAAGGAATTAAGGACCGATCCCAGAAGAAAGAATGATCAATTACCGATGTTATTTGAACTCTTTTATTATTTAAACTATTACAAATGAGAGAAAGTAAACATCAACTAGAAACCTGTAATAATATAAAGCAAAAACTGTAATAGAAAGCTTCTAGGGTTATAGAATTTCTAACTACTCGTGCTAGTGAATCTCTTGGGTTAATTGATTGTTATTACCTTGTCTCGCTATGGTATAATTTTCTAATGTATGTGATAGCTGCTCTCGCTAGTATATTGACATCTACTACAACTAATTCATACCTACTCTCGTAGTTAAGAAATTCACTATAAGTTTATTACTTCTATGAAATTACATAGAATTACCACCAAAGCCATAAAAGTGCACCTCACTTTTATGGCATGAGTGTTCTCCCTAGATTTATCTCCTCCTTGAATTAGTGTTAACTGTCAATTTTCATTACAAACTTAACGTCTTAAGATTATCACAATTAATAACCAGTTAATCATGATCAGGCTAGCAAAAGTGCTAAATAGCTTTACCAAGATAATAGCATAAAAAATAATTAAGCAATATCACAAACAATCGATAGTTAGTGACGGATTTTTGATATGTGTACAAGTTTCAATCCAATTTATACCCATTTTGATGGCAAGTATACATGTCAAATTAGTAGTTTCTGGCATATATCGGGTCGAACCCACAAGAAGGATTGGACAATTACCGGCACTACTAAATCTCCTTTATTATTTAGACAATCAATGAATTAAAAGAAATAAAACTTATGCTAAACTATGCAAGAAAATAGCAAATAAAGGCTCCTTAGGTTATGGTATCCCTAACTACTCATGGAAGTGAAATTACCGGTTAAGTGAATGGTATTATCTTGACTAGTTATGGCGTAATTTCCTAATATATATACGTGATACCCGCTTTCGCCGGTGTACTAACTATACCTATAGTTAATTCATACCTATTTTCGTAGTTATGAAACTAACTATAAGCTCATTTCTTTTATGAAATTATATGAAACAAGTCACTAAAACCACAAAGGTGCACCTCTACTTTCGTGTGTGTACTCCCTAAGTTTATCACTTCTTGAACTAGTGTTAAATCTCAATTTTTATTGAAAAAATAACACTTTTAGATAATCACAATTAATGGTACCAACTTAATCATGATTTAAAGAGCTAAACTGCTAAATAATTTGCTCCAAATAATACCATCAAATAGTCAAATAATAAACACTAACAATCATAGAAAGTTCAACCAAACCTAAGGCATAAACTTTAGAAATACATAATAAACATAGAATCTAAACTTGTATATTAACTAAACAATAGAATCAAGTACAAAAGATAAAGAATTTGGAAAGAAATGTAACCGTTGTCACATGAATTCATCTCCTTCATCTTCATCTCCTTCTTCATCTTTGCCTAGCTAATAAATAAGAAAGGATGAATTAACTAGTTAAACTATCCTATACTATACTAACCTAACACTAAGAAAATGTAAGAACTAAATTTTAATGGTATTTCTTGCACTCTCCAGACTCTCTTGATTCTTGCAACTCCATGGCTATATATAGATGAATTTAGTCAAGAAATGAGGCTTCAAACATCACTTTTACAGCTGCAAAGTGGTTGTCACATGTCCATCAACAGCTGTGAATTATTGGAGAAGAAAACAAGTTGTGCAAGTGGAGAGTAGTCATTTCTAACCAGAATCCAGCCAAGAATCCGTCCAGAAACTGGTCGGATTGTCGGCCGAATTGCTTCCCTGCTTTTCTTTGCAATTTCTGTTCAGTCTTCAATGTTATTCCAATTTTTCATCAATTTCAACTGAACTTTTCTTGATGATAGAAGCTGAATTAACTCTTGAAAAAAAAATAAACCTTCTAGCCCTTTGAATTAGCTTTCCAGTGCATTAATAATCACCTCATTTGAATTTGTGTAGGCTGAAAAATGACTGAAATACCCTTAACTGCTCAATGCCTTGTTTCAGCTTAGGTCATAGAAATTGGCTCCTGTAATTCGGCTTTTTGGTCTAGAAAACCTTCAAACTGGATTTTGATGTCTTCACAATAATTGTAGATCCATATCTTATCTTCAAGATGGTTCAAAAATCATCTCAATCCGATCATTGTAGTTCAATATATAACTGAAATATGAAAATGTGTCAAAACTATCAACTTTCCTTTTTCATCCAAATGAAGTCTATTTCCAACTCCTATAAAAATTATGGACAAAATGCAAGTAAAAGGGACATAAACCTCATTTAAACACATAAGTGCATTTTGAACTGATTATAGCCAGAACAATCCATTTTCTTCTTATAACATAGCCAAGGTGGAATAAAATATCATCCAAATATTCACTTATCAGTTAGTTCAAACAAAATCCAAGGCAAGAAACTTTAAGAACACATCAAAAACATAAGATCCAAACTTGTATTAACAAAACTTAGAAATCAATACAAAGATCAAGAAGTGGAAAGTCGAAAACCCTTGTCACTAGAGCAATTTGAGCCTCTCCTTCTTCATCTCCCAATTTGCTTCCTTGTTGAGCCAAAACAAGAATGGAAGAACAACCCACTAATCTTAAACTAATCTTACACTAATCTAACCTAAACTAAGAAACTAAGAATTTCCAGTTTTAGATCTATATTGTGGTGGTGTTTCTCTCCCCTCTTTCCTCTCCAAAAATTGTCCTCAAATTGCCTCTTTTATAGAAAGAGGAAAGAGCACAATTATTATGTAAGTTGTGCTGGTTTTTTTATATGAATCTTGCCCACAATCCGCACATGAATTGCTGGCCAGATTGCTCCTTTGTTTCTACTTTGAAATGCTAAAAGAAACCACTAAAAAGGATCCGTGAGGTGATCCACAAATATCATCCATCTATGGATCTCTCATTTTTCTTTGTTTTTCATTAGTCTTTTGCTTTTCTGCCTGCAATCCATCTAGGAATCCGGGGCCATATTGATATGAAAATTTCTCTATGAAGATTGCTGAATTTTCTCTTGTGCAAAAAACTAAAGTAATGGGCTTCAAAATAACTTTTCAATGACGCAAGAATCATGTCATTTGGAGATCTAGGGGCTAGGTGATGGCCAAAACACTAAAACCTAGCCAGAAAGCATTGTAGCAGAAAAGTATTTTGGACTTTTGGCTATGAAAACATGAGAACTAGATTTTGGTGTCTTGCTAAGAATTGTAGCGCTTCCTCTTAGTTTTAAAATGGTTCAAGAATCATCTCAATCCAAGGTTTGTAGCTCAAATTATAACCAATGTACCAAAATATATCATTGCTGCCAATGCTTTTCTTTTTTTTTTTCTTGATTGCATTTCATCCTTTAGTACTTCATTTTACATGATTTCCACTTAAAATCATCAACAATCATGCAAATATTTTTTCACTTCCCTTCGATTGATGATTGAATTATCAAAACCTATAAAAACATGAAATTTTCGCACTTAAATCCATAGAAATGCAAGTTTTCTCACTTAGCCACAAAATGCAAAACTTAACCAAAAAAAAAACATGTTATTCAACTCCTAAAACAACTAAAACACACCAAAACCAACTTAAATAGCTGATGAGATTCTACCATGCACCAAATTTTAATAAAACCTATACATCTCATTTTCTACAAGTATACATGTCATTTATCAAGTATAGGGGATATTAGGTGTCAATCCCATAGGAAAGATTATCAATTACCGCTGGTTTTCGAACTCCTTTATTATCTAGACTATCACAAGTGTAAAAAATTAAATCTACACTATAAACATGAGATAAAAGTAATACAAATAACAATGAAAAGCTCCTAGGATTATGAAATTTCTCATTACTCTTGCAAGTGAAATTACTGGTTAATTGAATGTTATTATTTTGACTAGTTATGTCATAATTTCCTAATGTATGCGAAACCTATTCTCGTAGTGAATCAATTATATTTGTAACGAAGTCATACCTACTCTAGTGGTTATCAAACTAACTACAAGTTTATTTCTTCTATGAAATTACATGAAACAAGTCACTAAAGCCACAAAGATGCTTTTCTACTCTCGTGAGTGAACTCCCTAGATTTAACACTTTCTTGAACTAGTGTCAAATCCCAATTTTCATTGTAACTTAACACCTTAAGGTTATCATAATTAATGGCCGGTTAACCATGATTAGATAAGCAAAAGTACTAAATAACTTGTTCAAAATAATATCATCGGGTTAATTCCACTTTGTCCCTCCAAACTTTGGACGGTTACCCACTTTAGTCCCTAAACTTCAAAATAGGACATTTAAATCCCTAAACTTATAAATACCTCCCAATTAAGAAAAATTGTTGATAGAATCCTAAATGTCATTGGTGGTCGAAGTGTCCCATTTTATAAGTTTAGGGATTTAAGTGTCCCATTTCATAAGTTTAGGAACTTAAGTATCCCAATTTATAAGTCTACGAACTTAAGTGTCCCATTTTAAAGTTTAGGGGACTAAAGTGGGTAATCGTCCAAAGTTTGGGGGGACAAAGTGGAATTAACCCTAATATCATCAAATAACTAAGTAAATATCACTAACAAGATATAGAAAATTCATCTATAACTCTAGGCATAAACTTTAGCAACACATGAAAGACGTGAAAACAAAATCCAAACTTATATTATAACCAAACATTAGAATCAATACAAGAAATAAAGTGATAGGAGAAATGTCACTCTTATCACATGAGTTCCAAGCTCTCCATCCTCATCCTCAATTTCATCTATGCTTAGTTACATACTTGACTTGGATAAAATAACCTATACTAATCTACCCTAACTAATGAAATAAGAAAATTTTAGTGAAGACTATATTTTTATGTAGTTTCTCTAGGCTTCAAAGTTATAAAGAAATGTTCTCAAAGGCTTCTATTTATAGAGGAATTCAAGCTCAAAGTGAGTTATTTCTAGTTGGCAAATTTGTCTCATGAAATCACCAAAAGGTATTTGTCCAAGTTTCCATACTTTTCTTTAAGTTGTAGTCAAAATTCTGAGTTGAGGAATAGCTGGAAAAACTGTGTGAATGAGAACAAATTGATGAGCAAGTTGCAACTTCGTTTTAAGAAAACATGAGGTCTAAAACCGCGGGCACAAGGTCGCTTATTGGCTCAGGTTTTGCCTCTTTACAGGTTTTCTCATTTATGTTAGTCTTCAACTTTGCTCTATTTTTGCACCAAATTCAACTGATATTTTCTCAGTGATGGAGGCTGAACTAGCACTTTTGAAAAAACATGAAAATTGTACCACTTTGCGTTACATTCCAATGCATCAAGAATCATCTAATTTGGAGTTCTATAGACTGAGAAATGATGAAAATACCCTTGACTGGTTAAAACCCTGTTTCAGCTTTTGACAACAGAAATGACCGACTATATTTTGACATTTTGACTAGGAAAACTGATGAACTCGATTTCGATATTTTCAAAAGAAATATAGATCTATGTGTTAGTTTCAAAATGGTTTAAGAATCACCTCAATTTGATGCTTGTAACTCAAAATATAGCTGAAATGCCAACAAGTGTCAAAGCTATCAAACTCCCTTTCAGTTTTTCTTAATTGCATTTCCTCTTTGCACTTCATATTCTCTTTAAAACCTTTAAAATCATCAGCAATCATTGTATCATCTTCTCAATTCACTCCAGTTGATGATTGAATCATTGAAACCTACAAAAAATGAAGTTTTCACCACTTTAAGCCATAGAAATGCAATTTTTCACACCTAAACCATAAAATGTATACTTTCACTAGAAACTTAGTCAATTACCTATAAAAATGAATAAAACACACTAAAACTAAATAATAAAACATCCTTAAATCACTCAAAATGCACACTTATCAGTAGCCACATAAAAACATGCAAATAAGCACTTGTTAGAAATTTCAAAGATGGCTTCTTAACAAGTAAAAATGAATTCTTATTTATTCCAATGGATAAATTGGTGGATACATACTCAAAAGTGTGAATATAATGTGAAAGCACATGAAGTAAATACTTTATATTCTTGTGAAAAAAATTTATAGAGATTCCATAGAGATTGACAAGAATGGTTCCTAGTAGTTACTGGGCTATTAGATGAATTGAGAATTACTAAAAATAAAGAGTGGCTCCTAGTAGTAAGCAAATGATCATCCATGTTGATGATTTCCAGTAAGACTACTAGCTACTAGAATGAAAACAAAAATTGAAAAATTGAGCCTTCAATTGAAGTGAATATATTTGCCTCTATAGCAATTGTGTGAGAAATATTCGCACAAGATATTGGTGTAAAACCACCATGTTATTGTGATACTTGTTGAAATAAGTTGACTTGAATGCCAATGAGGTTATATCACACTACAAGAAAATAGCATTTCTTTGACAAGTGATAGTCATTACTCAAAATTCAAAAAGTCATGACAAAAAATTTCAATAACGACATTTACTACTGTCACAGCATTGTCACTAGTTCTACATCACAAATAAGGTCCTTGTGACGACTTTGAGAAATTGTCACAAACACTATTAATATAGTGGTAACAAAAGTAGTCGACCTTGTGTGACGACTTTCGTTGTTAGTATATGGCTTGCATTTTTATCATTATTTACTGTAGAAGTTGTAGTGATGACTTTAGTTATCAGTTCTTTCCTATTCACTTCATGACTACCTATTATTGTCACTTGGTGAACTTTGGGGCAATGACAACATTGAAGTCATCACTGAATTAAGTTTGTTGCTGCTGCTAGTGAATTTATTTTGGTGAGCTAACTTTCAGCACAACCATAAGTGATCCTATAGCCTGAGAATGTAAAATCCAACAAATTCATCCAGCACAAGCACAAATGTATATATCTAGCCATAAACATCTTAAAAGCCATTAAAAATACACCAAGTATCCACAAGAGTTGAACTACAATAGTTAAACATCTTCAAATATCTTCCATGCTTACCAACACTAGCTGAACTACAAATTAATCATACAATATCCACAATTATAGCCATCCGATCCAAAATAAAAAGTTCATGTAGATTTCTATATAAAACCATGAGCAAAAGCAACCATCATGTTTGCAAATCAGTAAGCACCTTAGCATCTTGTATAGGAGCAAAAGTTGATCTTTTCTTCATCCCTTCAGGTTCACTAATAACATAGGATCGCATTCATACAAAAGTATTGAGAATTAGATTTTGCATTACACATAATATAGGCAAAATATCATTACAAACCTACATTACAAAATTTGAATCAATAGGTCCATAAGTCATTAGTGATAAAACTCCTAGTAAACTTGTCAAGCACCATTAGTTCTTAAGTAATGCAAGTGTACAGTATAGTATTAACTCAAATAGAACCGACAATTAGGAAAATGTGATAGCAGTTCTTGGAACTAAATGCTAAAACATATCCATGTATCTAAAGTGGCAGAACCAGATTATTGAGAAACCAACATACACTCATAGTACTTCAATTGCAATAAATATTAGAAATGAAAAGAATTGAATTTCCAACCTTCGTAGAAGCCTACTCATTTGTGTAACTCTTTCAATTGGTTAACTGAGTCTTCATATAGCCCTCTTGTTTCGGCCTATTGCTACTACAAGTTTGTAATCAAGTACTGCTAAGCATTGAATTGTTTAGCTATGGATGCAGCTCGGTTTTCAAATTCATCTGCCCTTCTTCGACTGTCTTCAATTGCATTCCTCTAGTATTCAACCTCGGCAACTTGCTCCTTTGTTGAATTATGGCCATGGAGCTGTTCAAGTGTGTAACCAAGCTCCTTTTCACAAACTTCCTTACTTGTCATTGTGAAATTAGAATGTAATTCTCTCGTTTTGTCCTACACAAGTAAAAAGACATACTTTATATAGCTTGAAGAGGTGTCAATAGTAGGTGAATGCAACTAAAAGAAAATGCAGTATCTTACCAAGGTTTCTTTTGCTTTGTCATTTACCAAGTTTCCTGTCTTCTTTGAATTTTAGCTTAACTCAAAAATGTCTATCTTTGAAAGTTCAAAACCTTTTTTCCTTTTCTGTCAAAATTTTTAGTTTTTCTTCTTTTTAGTCCAAAAGCACTAGGTTGTATATAGAGAACAAGTGTCCAGATTGGCCATTGGATTACCTTTTTCTGCATGACTCTAGCAAGTGATTTTGTCCCAACAGTAGTGTGACAATCATTTTCTGAGCGATTTATCTATTATGCTCTCTAATTTTCTAGAACATTTGAAAAATCATCACATTAGCCAGTGGTCAAAGTTCATAATCTAAAATTTAAATAAGGTTTCTATGTAATTGCAACCTTAAATTCATCACTCCCAAAGTAGTTGACAATCCATCTCCAGTCTTCTTGTGATACACCTTCCAGAATATGCCTCATTGCCTCTTCCTTGAAATCAAAACGTAGGAAATATTTGTGGAGCTGATACAGTGGTTTTAGAATTGTATGTTCAACTGCCTATTTATAGCAGTTTTGGAGGTGACGTGCTCTTCAAATTGGAGGTCATGCTGCAATAGTAATGCATCTCTAGTAAAATCCAAGCATATATGTATATTTAAATTGAAATGAAAGATTCAAGTAAAATAGAAACGAAAATCTGGATTAGGAAATTAGTTGTGAATCTGAAAAATTGGAGGGAATAGAATATGGTGACCAAATTGTGTATATTATCCCGATCACTAGGATCAAGATGGGCCCACTTTTCAACATTAAGCCTCACGGCCTTCCTCACAATACATGTGACGCCCCCACTTCTCCCAAGCACGAACCCAAGGGTATCCGCGGAACGCCTGCCTAGCTCTCGCCAGGACTCGAGACAAATCAATTCAAATTTAACAATATATAACCATTTATACCAGTCTAATAAGGAAAAATCGCTTCCATAATCGAATATCCAAGTCTTGCACCACGAGTTCAAAATTCATCCGTTATCCAATTCTTACATCAGGATCCAAAAGATACATCAATTCCCAAATATATACAATAGCCAAAATGTCTAGTCAATTACAATTGAAACCCTAATACAAAAGTACATCCAAAGGGTTCCATCGAGTTTCACTCCATCCATTCCTGTTAAGGAAAACAAATCTACGGGGTGAGCCAATAGCTCGTGAGGCCAAGAAAACACACATGCAAGCACGTTGTCCAAGTAACAATCCCAATATAACAAGTAGAGCAATGCAATTTCAATATATAACAATTCGAGCGAGAAAATTAAACAGAAACAATTCAAGAATATAGGAGCTCTCAGGAGCTATTTTTCACTTGCTTTGCCAAGGCTCGATCCGATACCCCCTCGTGATGACACTCCGTCATCCGAGTGGTTATTATATCCGTAGAAACTTCACTTATTACTTCCTCCGACCAACATTCCACCTTCTTGAATCCGTAACCAAACACGCACGAAAAAGGCAATACTCGTCGAGTATGCCTCACGAGATCTCAAGAGATCAAGTTTTGATTTTTTAACACGCATGAAAAGGGCGATACTCCACGAGTATGCCGAACAAGATCTCGAAAGATCAAGTTGTGTTTTGTATTCTCTTGGTTTATCAAGCTTCTCGACCAAGCCCATGCTGACTCGAGTTGCAAGATTGGCTAAGAGAATTGGGCGTCCCCATAAGTCGAGAAGATTCACTCCACCCGACAACACGACACGCACGGCAACACGACATGCACACGAAAACGGGTATATTTTAGTCGACGAGATTCACTCAAATCGACTTTGAAAACCAAGTTAATGCAAGTAAAGTTCGAGTAAAGGAGAGCGAGTGCGATAAATTACACACTCGTCTCATCAAATGATATTCACGTATATAAGTAGGAAAATCAAGTAAACACGACAAGTCATGCACTTGACACTCACCAAGTATTAAGTGCAAGTAGGGTCAAGGAAAGTTCAAACGTCCACCGTGGGATCCTCTTGAAGGTTCTCGTGTGCGCCTGAGCAAATAATAGTGAATTATTATTCATCCAACCCAATTATTGAGAAATAATTCGTGCACTATTGTAATCTAGAGAATTTTTGTGAAAAGAAACCTTAATTACTTGTAAATCAAGGTTCGAGTGGCGTTTCATAAAGTACAGGAGCATTTGGGTTTTTATCTTGGAAATCGAGGTTAAAAATTTTGCATAGTGTCGAAAGAATAAAGAGTTCTTGGAAAACTCTATTTCCTTGAAAGTTGGAAATTTTCAGTTTTGATATGGATCTTTGAAAAATCGTATCTCACTCGATACAAGTCTAAAATTGGAAAACTTTCTATCGTTAGAAATCTCTTGGAAAGTACTAAAAATTCTTAGAAGACACTTTTCCATGAATCTAAGTGTAAGGTATTCAAAAATGAGCTTGAAATCACTGTTCCAGAATGTTCAGGATTGAGCTGGGGTTGGTTTTTCGCTAAATTTGGAAATTCGGAAGAATTCACTCGTTGCAAACCAGCCCTTGAAATTTATAATCCAATTAGAGGTGCAAGTAAGGTTTATGACAGAATAAGCGTACCGAGAATCGGAGTTTCGAGCACCAAGATATGGTAGCTCAAAGTTGGGGAAAATTCAAGACTGGAGAAGAATTTCCAGATTTGAACTTCCAACATTGGAAGTTTAGTTAGGTATCGAAACGAACTTGGATTGGTACCAAAATTGACAGTATTTTACTCTTATATGAAGGGTATCTCTCTATCAAATTTCACAGAAAAATAGCTTCGGGAAGGTAGTCAACGAACCAACTAAAGTTTGGAAAAATTCTTAAGGCAATCTGCCTTTAATCCTTTTCTTTCCAAATCCAATCGTTTGGCTAAGAAAATCCTCCAATCATGGTTCATATGTGAAAGAAAAGTCTAAGGAACATTCATGGTACATTTGGTAGGTGTTTAACACCAAGAATTTCATTTAGTAAGACCACAACAAGTCTCATCTCAAATCTGTCCAAAACAGAGCAGTGTTCTTGTTTTGATCACAACTCAGTCGAATTAACTCAGAATTGAGCATGGTTTATGGAGTTGGAAAACACATTCATAGGGCTAAAAATTAACAGAAGAAAACATTTTGAAATTTGGCAAACAACCAGCTCGAAATTGAGTCTCAAGTTGCTGCCTCTACAAATCATTCCAGCAGAACAGAGAAACAGGACAGCTATCTTAAAACGAATGGTTTGGCTCACACACATGGAACCAGAACGTGCATTTTATACCGTTGGAAACGTGGGGATGTCTAGTTTCAAATGCCACTAAGGGAACTTTATTTTGATGTCAGAGCACGGAGTTATGGACGAAATACGAACATTCGTCTGAGCATTACGAGAATAGTTTTTCAGCTTGACTAGTTTTACAAAGAAATTCATTTGCCCAACCAAACCTCAATATTTTCCAACGAAAATTTTTACACAACTAATACAACATATAAAAATCATATTCAAGCCATTAGATCATCAAAAATTGGCCTTAAAATAACCGAACAAGGCAGGGGAAAAATCAGAAATTTCTATCCCATGAGTTCCTTGAAGTTTCTACTAATAATACACCATTAATCCACCATTTTAAATACTAAACCAGCATTATATCCAACATCAATCATTTCATCAGCCATCAAGCCAAGGGTGGGAGTTCATAGAGCCCACCATCAAAATTTTCCAACAATACAAGTTACCCATGTAAAGATTCAAGCTCATATGTGTAATTTAACCTCCATAGGACAAGTTTAGAGTGTTGGATCATTACCTATTTTGGTGGTTGTTCAAGTCAGAATTTTCGGCCCTTTGAAGCCTGAGGAAAACCGTGGAGAGCTCCTTTCTTTTGCAGCTAGATGGACTTCCCAAGTGTTGAGCTAAGTGGTGCTAAAATTTGAGAGGATTTGGTAGTGATTTGAGCAAGATTTTGGAGTGAAAAGTTGAAGAACTTTAGTTGTTTCTTTGCAGCTTGCTGGCCGGCCAAGAGAGCTAGGAGAATGAGATGTTTGGTCTGACTTTTTGGCTTACAAAGGAAGCTTAAGGACTAAGAGTTTAGGTGCGCAAAAGTCAACCGCAAATAGTGCGCATACGCGCGTGTTTTGTGCTCGATTCCTTTCGAGTTTATTTCGCTAGTGCACTAAACCTCGAAGGCACTTATATTCATATAAATATTATTCACTCTTAATTGTCCCAAATTAATGGTCTAAAGTCCCTCAATTAAGCGCGAGCGTGAAAACGCGTATTTCCAATTTAGGCGCGATAAAGTGAAACCTTCAAGAAATTCTTATAACGATCGTACCACTAACTATCACTTGAGTACTTAAACCTAAATTTACCTATTTTAAGAACATTGTACATGTCTCCAATTTTCCGAGTTTAATGTACTCTTAATTGGCTAAAATTTCTCAAACACGTTTTCACTATTTTCATTAATCGAGCTTCCAAAAATTAATTTTTGAAACGAGTCACTTTAAAAACATAATGAAGCCATAATTCCATGTATTTAAGTCTAATAAGGTTAGAAAATAATATTCGAAACAATTGGCCAAATAAATAATTAAATGAGCTCGAAATAAGAATTTAAATAAGAAAATTTTGCGAGTCCTCTCATCCTCTCTCCCTTAAGAGAATTTTGTCCTCGAAATTCACACTTAGGATAACAGTCATACCCCTTAATAATCACACTTATCAGGTCAAACAATAACTTACACTCTGCAACCCATTTTTCACAATTTCTACTCACCCAATTAGTAGTCAAACTTTGATTCTATCTCATGAATCTAGAGTTTTGTAAAAGTGTGCGTCGTACTATGGTCACTTAGAACCTTAATTAAACAATAGGAAGCAAAAATCATACCTTCAATGACCTTAGCGGGATTGAAAACCTATTGATAGCCTAATGCATAAACCCTAGCTGGTGCTTTAGATCGACTTCCTCCAGCACTAGACTGCTTTACGGTTGACTTTTCAAGCCTTTGAGTACTACCTCCTTCATTTGGTATAGTCGGACAGTTCGCGATCTAATGTTCAGTGCTGCCACAATACAAACACTTTCCTGATTTCTTCCAGCACTCATTCTCTGTATGGTTAGGCTTGCGACAATAACCACAAATAACCTGAGGAGCCACAGGCTGACCACTTGGAGGTGTCTCTCTCGGTTGATCCCGTCCATTGTGGTCTCCTCTTGATTGAGTCCTTTTTTTGTGTACTAGATGTCTCTTACTCCTCCCGTTCCTTTTTTCCATTAGAGGGTGGGGCACCCTTATTCTACTGTCAAGAGGCGTGATAGGAAGTGCCCCTTTTCTTGAGCATGAAAATCCTTTACTTTGGGGCCAAAAAAAACAGCCTTGCGCACTTTCAACTCTCTGCGGGCCTTCTTCTAGCGGGCCTCGGTGCAAAGTAAGATTTGGGCCGCTGCTAACCCTCTTGAATCTCCACGTTAAGTCCCTGTATAAATCGCCTTATCCTTCTCCTCTCAGTGGCTACCAATTCTGGGGCGTATCTAGAAAGTTTAGTAAATTTTCCTTCATACTCGGGCACACTAGACGCCCCCTGCTTCACTTTTCTGAATTCGTCCTCCCGTTTCTCTTGAACCAAGGGCGGAAGAAACTTCTCATTAAATTCTCCTAAAAGGTTTTCCCAGGTCCAAGGGGTTTGCGCTCTTTCCCATTTTCCCCTTATCATATCCCACCAAGCACGTGTTGCACCCTCAAACTGAAAGACAGCAAAAGTCACTCGTCTCTCCTCCGCATAATCTAGGGCGGCAAAAATGTTAGTCATTCTTTCTAACCAATTCTCCGCTACCTCGGGATCAGACTCACCAATGAATTTAGGCGAGTTGAATTTAAGGAACCTCTCCAAAGCTCTATCTTCCCCTCCATCCTGGCCCCCGGGTTGGTTAAGTGGCCCTGGTCCTTGTCTCTCAACTAATCGTTCTAGAATATCAGTCATCCTATTAATGGCGGTAGCCATTTGGTTAACGTCTATATTCTCTTGTCCTTGGGTCGGTCCAGTTGCCGATCCTTGTTCATCCCTTTGAGGTTGGGCTTGCCTAGACCCTCGCCCACGGCCTCGACCACGGTCTCGACCCCTTCTTAGCCCTTCCATAACCTAGGTGTGCCTAGTGCAAGGAATAAGTCAATTATGTGATGCAAAGTAGAAAGCAGGAACAAATCAAGAAAATATTGGATATAATAGTAATTTACATTAATTAACATGTCAAGTTCATATAATTAGCAGGTCATGAGGAAAATCACAAAAATATTGCACACAGGTGCCATGGGAGTACTTTTAGTCACAGAAGTCTAAAGTAAAACAAGTGTCTCAAAAGTAGACCACATAATCATGCAAAATACAATGGTCTCAACACTTAACGTCACCCCAGCCAATTCTAGCTATACCAGTCAAAAGGGTCTAATTTTTCTCGTTCATTTTCCCTAATGGAGATCTCAAGTCCAATAAAAGAATCCTCCGTACTCTAACCTTTGCCATCAGAACTTATCTCAAAATCACTTATGATTTCTATCCACATTATAATACAAGAGACTATATCCCTTCCAAAGTCACAAGTATTCTCTCAGGAAAAGTATTTAGTACTCAAGTACAAGAATCCAAAACTAAGAGAATTTACAACTCAGGCCGTACGCTCCCAAGTGCAAATCAACAAAGTTTAAGATCCCTACCTGACGTACATATCTATCTACCTCAAATAGCATGATAAAGGTTTTACGCTTACCACTTTCGTAATTCGCAACTTACGTACAGGAAGAGTACTTAGTCCTTTATACATATTCACATAATTGGGACCATATCGCGTCTTGGCCCAAACTCACTTCATGCAGAGACCACGCGAAGTTACTCTGATTTTTTTTCCTACAAGTAGTCACTTAACTTTCAAACCAGTCCCACAGTCTGGTATCCTAAACTTTTAAGCCTAGGATACACTATAAAGATCTAAAACCTAAGCTCTGATACCAACTGTGACGCCCCCACTTCTCCCAAGGGCGAATCTAAGGGTATCCGCGGAACGCCTGCCTAACTCTCGCCAGGACTCGAGACAAATCAATTCAAATTTAACAATATATAACCATTTATACCAGTCTAATAAGAAAAAATCGCTTCCATAATCGAATATCCAAGTCTTGCACCACGAGTTCAAAATTCATCCATTATCCAATTCTTACATCAGGATCCAAAGGATACATCAATTCTCAAATATATACAATAGCCAAAATGTCTAGTCAATTACAATTGAAACCCTAATATAAAAGTACATCCAAAGGGTTCCATCGAGTTTCACTCCATCCATTCCTGTTAAGGAAAACAAATCTACGGGGTGAGCCAATAGCTCGTGAGGCCAAGAAAACACACATGCAAGCACGTTGTCCAAGTAACAATCCCAATATAACAAGTAGAGCAATGCAATTTCAATATATAACAATTCGAGCGAGAAAATTAAACAGAAACAATTCAAGAATATAGGAGCTCTCAGGAGCTATTTTTCACTTGCTTTGCCAAGGCTCGATCCGATACCCCCTCGTGATGACACTCCGTCATCCGAGTGGTTATTATATCCGTAGAAACTTCACTTATTACTTCCTCCGACCAACATTCCACCTTCTTGAATCCGTAACCAAACACGCACGAAAAAGGCAATACTCGTCGAGTATGCCTCACGAGATCTCAAGAGATCAAGTTTTGATTTTTTAACACGCATGAAAAGGGCGATACTCCACGAGTATGCCGAACAAGATCTCGAAAGATCAAGTTGTGTTTTGTATTCTCTTGGTTTATCAAGCTTCTCGACCAAGCCCATGCTGACTCGAGTTGCAAGATTGGCTAAGAGAATTGGGCGTCCCCATAAGTCGAGAAGATTCACTCCACCCGACAACACGACACGCACGGCAACACGACATGCACACGAAAACGGGTATATTTTAGTCGACGAGATTCACTCAAATCGACTTTGAAAACCAAGTTAATGCAAGTAAAGTTCGAGTAAAGGAGAGCGAGTGCGATAAATTACACACTCGTCTCATCAAATGATATTCACGTATATAAGTAGGAAAATCAAGTAAACACGACAAGTCATGCACTTGACACTCACCAAGTATTAAGTGCAAGTAGGGTCAAGGAAAGTTCAAACGTCCACCGTGGGATCCTCTTGAAGGTTCTCGTGTGCGCCTGAGCAAATAATAGTGAATTATTATTCATCCAACCCAATTATTGAGAAATAATTCGTGCACTATTGTAATCTAGAGAATTTTTGTGAAAAGAAACCTTAATTACTTGTAAATCAAGGTTCGAGTGGCGTTTCATAAAGTACAGGAGCATTTGGGTTTTTATCTTGGAAATCGAGGTTAAAAATTTTGCATAGTGTCGAAAGAATAAAGAGTTCTTGGAAAACTCTATTTCCTTGAAAGTTGGAAATTTTCAGTTTTGATATGGATCTTTGAAAAATCGTATCTCACTCGATACAAGTCTAAAATTGGAAAAAACTTTCTATCGTTAGAAATCTCTTGGAAAGTACTAAAAATTCTTAGAAGACACTTTTCCATGAATCTAAGTGTAAGGTATTCAAAAATGAGCTTGAAATCACTGTTCCAGAATGTTCAGGATTGAGCTGGGGTTGGTTTTTCGCTAAATTTGGAAATTCGGAAGAATTCACTCGTTGCAAACCAGCCCTTGAAATTTATAATCCAATTAGAGGTGCAAGTAAGGTTTATGACAGAATAAGCGTACCGAGAATCGGAGTTTCGAGCACCAAGATATGGTAGCTCAAAGTTGGGGAAAATTCAAGACTGGAGAAGAATTTCCAGATTTGAACTTCCAACATTGGAAGTTTAGTTAGGTATCGAAACGAACTTGGATTGGTACCAAAATTGACAGTATTTTACTCTTATATGAAGGGTATCTCTCTATCAAATTTCACAGAAAAATAGCTTCGGGAAGGTAGTCAACGAACCAACTAAAGTTTGGAAAAATTCTTAAGGCAATCTGCCTTTAATCCTTTTCTTTCCAAATCCAATCGTTTGGCTAAGAAAATCCTCCAATCATGGTTCATATGTGAAAGAAAAGTCTAAGGAACATTCATGGTACATTTGGTAGGTGTTTAACACCAAGAATTTCATTTAGTAAGACCACAACAAGTCTCATCTCAAATCTGTCCAAAACAGAGCAGTGTTCTTGTTTTGATCACAACTCAGTCGAATTAACTCAGAATTGAGCATGGTTTATGGAGTTGGAAAACACATTCATAGGGCTAAAAATTAACAGAAGAAAACATTTTGAAATTTGGCAAACAACCAGCTCGAAATTGAGTCTCAAGTTGCTGCCTCTACAAATCATTCCAGCAGAACAGAGAAACAGGACAGCTATCTTAAAACGAATGGTTTGGCTCACACACATGGAACCAGAACGTGCATTTTATACCGTTGGAAACGTGGGGATGTCTAGTTTCAAATGCCACTAAGGGAACTTTATTTTGATGTCAGAGCACGGAGTTATGGACGAAATACGAACATTCGTCTGAGCATTACGAGAATAGTTTTTCAGCTTGACTAGTTTTACAAAGAAATTCATTTGCCCAACCAAACCTCAATATTTTCCAACGAAAATTTTTACACAACTAATACAACATATAAAAATCATATTCAAGCCATTAGATCATCAAAAATTGGCCTTAAAATAACCGAACAAGGCAGGGGAAAAATCAGAAATTTCTATCCCATGAGTTCCTTGAAGTTTCTACTAATAATACACCATTAATCCACCATTTTAAATACTAAACCAGCATTATATCCAACATCAATCATTTCATCAGCCATCAAGCCAAGGGTGGGAGTTCATAGAGCCCACCATCAAAATTTTCCAACAATACAAGTTACCCATGTAAAGATTCAAGCTCATATGTGTAATTTAACCTCCATAGGACAAGTTTAGAGTATTGGATCATTACCTACTTTGGTGGTTGTTCAAGTCAGAATTTTCGGCCCTTTGAAGCCTGAGGAAAACCGTGGAGAGCTCCTTTCTTTTGCAGCTAGATGGACTTCCCAAGTGTTGAGCTAAGTGGTGCTAAAATTTGAGAGGATTTGGTAGTGATTTGAGCAAGATTTTGGAGTGAAAAGTTGAAGAACTTTAGTTGTTTCTTTGCAGCTTGCTGGCCGGCCAAGAGAGCTAGGAGAATGAGATGTTTGGTCTGACTTTTTGGCTTACAAAGGAAGCTTAAGGACTAAGAGTTTAGGTGAGCAAAAGTCAACCGCAAATAGTGCGCATACGCGCGTGTTTTGTGCTCGATTCCTTTCGAGTTTATTTCGCCAGTGCACTAAACCTCGAAGGCACTTATATTCATATAAATATTATTCACTCTTAATTGTCCCAAATTAATGGTCTAAAGTCCCTCAATTAAGCGCGCGCGTGAAAACACGTATTTCCAATTTAGGCGCGATAAAGTGAAATCTTCGAGAAATTCTTGTAACGATCGTACCACCAACTATCACTTGAGTACTTAAACCTACATTTACCTATTTTAAGAATATTGTACATGTCTCCAATTTTCCGAGTTTAATGTACTCTTAATTGGCTAAAATTTCTCAAACACGTTTTCACTATTTTCATTAATCGAGCTTCCAAAAATTAATTTTTGAAATGAGTCACTTTAAAAATATAATGAAGCCATAATTCCATGTATTTAAGTCTAATAAGGTTAGAAAATAATATTCGAGGCAATTGGCCAAATAAATAGTTAAATGAGCTCGAAATAAGAATTTAAATTAGAAAATTTTGCGTGTCCTCACATCATCTCCCCCTTAAGAATTTCGTCCTCGAAATTCACACTTTAGGATAACAGTTCATACCCCTAATATAGTCACACTTATCATGGTTCAAACAATAACTTACACTCTTGCACACCTCTATTTCCCAATTTCTACTCGTCCAATTAGTATTCAAACCTTTGTTCTTATCTCATGGATCTAGGGGCTTTTGTATAAAAAGTGTTGCTCGTACTATGGTCACTTTAGAACCTTAATTAAACAATTATGAAGCAAAAAAATCATACCTTCAATTGACTTTAGCGGGATTTGGATAACTGGTTTGATTAGCCTAATGCATAAAGCCTAGCTGGTGCTTTAGATCGACTTCCTCCAGCCACTTAGACTGCTTTACGGTTGACTTTTCAGGCCTTTTAGTACTACTCCTTCAACTTTGTTTGGTATAGTCGACTAGTTCGCGATCTTGATGTTCAGTGGCTGCCACAATACTAAAACACTTTCTTTGATTTTCTTCAGCACTAAATTCTCTTGTATGGTTAGGCTTGCGACCAGATAAACCACCAAATAACTTGAGGAGCCACAGGCCTGACCACTTGGAGTGTCTCTCTCGGTTGATGCCAGTCCATTGTGGCCTCCTCTTGATTTGAGTCCTTTTTTTGCTGTACTAGATGTCTCTACTCCTCCCGTTCCTTTTCCCTTTTTAAGGTTGGCACCCTTATCTTACTTGTCCAATGAGGTGACTAGAATGCCCTTTTCTATGGCGATGAAAATCTTAACTTTGCAGCCTTGCACTTTCAAACTCTCTGCGCCTTCTCTAGGTGCCTCGGTGAAAGTAGAGATTTTGGGCCGCTGCATAACCCCTCTTGAATCTCCACGTTAAGTCCCTGTATAAATCGCCTTATCCTTCTCCTCTCAGTGGCTACCAATTCTGGGGCGTATCTAGAAAGTTTAGTAAATTTTCCTTCATACTCGGGCACACTAGACGCCCCCTGCTTCACTTTTCTGAATTCGTCCTCCCGTTTCTCTTGAACCAAGGGCGGAAGAAACTTCTCATTAAATTCTCCTAAAAGGTTTTCCCAGGTCCAAGGGGTTTGCGCTCTTTCCCATTTTCCCCTTATCATATCCCACCAAGCACGTGTTGCACCCTCAAACTGAAAGACAGCAAAAGTCACTCGTCTCTCCTCCGCATAATCTAGGGCGGCAAAAATGTTAGTCATTCTTTCTAACCAATTCTCCGCTACCTCGGGATCAGACTCACCAATGAATTTAGGCGAGTTGAATTTAAGGAACCTCTCCAAAGCTCTATCTTCCCCTCCATCCTGGCCCCCGGGTTGGTTAAGTGGCCCTGGTCCTTGTCTCTCAACTAATCGTTCTAGAATATCAGTCATCCTATTAATGGCGGTAGCCATTTGGTTAACGTCTATATTCTCTTGTCCTTGGGTCGGTCCAGTTGCCGATCCTTGTTCATCCCTTTGAGGTTGGGCTTGCCTAGACCCTCGCCCACGGCCTCGACCACGGTCTCGACCCCTTCTTAGCCCTTCCATAACCTAGGTGTGCCTAGTGCAAGGAATAAGTCAATTATGTGATGCAAAGTAGAAAGCAGGAACAAATCAAGAAAATATTGGATATAATAGTAATTTACATTAATTAACATGTCAAGTTCATATAATTAGCAGGTCATGAGGAAAATCACAAAAATATTGCACACAGGTGCCATGGGAGTACTTTTAGTCACAGAAGTCTAAAGTAAAACAAGTGTCTCAAAAGTAGACCACATAATCATGCAAAATACAATGGTCTCAACACTTAACGTCACCCCAGCCAATTCTAGCTATACCAGTCAAAAGGGTCTAATTTTTCTCGTTCATTTTCCCTAATGGAGATCTCAAGTCCAATAAAAGAATCCTCCGTACTCTAACCTTTGCCATCAGAACTTATCTCAAAATCACTTATGATTTCTATCCACATTATAATACAAGAGACTATATCCCTTCCAAAGTCACAAGTATTCTCTCAGGAAAAGTATTTAGTACTCAAGTACAAGAATCCAAAACTAAGAGAATTTACAACTCAGGCCGTACGCTCCCAAGTGCAAATCAACAAAGTTTAAGATCCCTACCTGACGTACATATCTATCTACCTCAAATAGCATGATAAAGGTTTTACGCTTACCACTTTCGTAATTCGCAACTTACGTACAGGAAGAGTACTTAGTCCTTTATACATATTCACATAATTGGGACCATATCGCGTCTTGGCCCAAACTCACTTCATGCAGAGACCACGCGAAGTTACTCTGATTTTTTTTCCTACAAGTAGTCACTTAACTTTCAAACCAGTCCCACAGTCTGGTATCCTAAACTTTTAAGCCTAGGATACACTATAAAGATCTAAAACCTAAGCTCTGATACCAACTGTGACGCCCCCACTTCTCCCAAGGGCGAATCTAAGGGTATCCGCGGAACGCCTGCCTAACTCTCGCCAGGACTCGAGACAAATCAATTCAAATTTAACAATATATAACCATTTATACCAGTCTAATAAGAAAAAATCGCTTCCATAATCGAATATCCAAGTCTTGCACCACGAGTTCAAAATTCATCCATTATCCAATTCTTACATCAGGATCCAAAGGATACATCAATTCTCAAATATATACAATAGCCAAAATGTCTAGTCAATTACAATTGAAACCCTAATATAAAAGTACATCCAAAGGGTTCCATCGAGTTTCACTCCATCCATTCCTGTTAAGGAAAACAAATCTACGGGGTGAGCCAATAGCTCGTGAGGCCAAGAAAACACACATGCAAGCACGTTGTCCAAGTAACAATCCCAATATAACAAGTAGAGCAATGCAATTTCAATATATAACAATTCGAGCGAGAAAATTAAACAGAAACAATTCAAGAATATAGGAGCTCTCAGGAGCTATTTTTCACTTGCTTTGCCAAGGCTCGATCCGATACCCCCTCGTGATGACACTCCGTCATCCGAGTGGTTATTATATCCGTAGAAACTTCACTTATTACTTCCTCCGACCAACATTCCACCTTCTTGAATCCGTAACCAAACACGCACGAAAAAGGCAATACTCGTCGAGTATGCCTCACGAGATCTCAAGAGATCAAGTTTTGATTTTTTAACACGCATGAAAAGGGCGATACTCCACGAGTATGCCGAACAAGATCTCGAAAGATCAAGTTGTGTTTTGTATTCTCTTGGTTTATCAAGCTTCTCGACCAAGCCCATGCTGACTCGAGTTGCAAGATTGGCTAAGAGAATTGGGCGTCCCCATAAGTCGAGAAGATTCACTCCACCCGACAACACGACACGCACGGCAACACGACATGCACACGAAAACGGGTATATTTTAGTCGACGAGATTCACTCAAATCGACTTTGAAAACCAAGTTAATGCAAGTAAAGTTCGAGTAAAGGAGAGCGAGTGCGATAAATTACACACTCGTCTCATCAAATGATATTCACGTATATAAGTAGGAAAATCAAGTAAACACGACAAGTCATGCACTTGACACTCACCAAGTATTAAGTGCAAGTAGGGTCAAGGAAAGTTCAAACGTCCACCGTGGGATCCTCTTGAAGGTTCTCGTGTGCGCCTGAGCAAATAATAGTGAATTATTATTCATCCAACCCAATTATTGAGAAATAATTCGTGCACTATTGTAATCTAGAGAATTTTTGTGAAAAGAAACCTTAATTACTTGTAAATCAAGGTTCGAGTGGCGTTTCATAAAGTACAGGAGCATTTGGGTTTTTATCTTGGAAATCGAGGTTAAAAATTTTGCATAGTGTCGAAAGAATAAAGAGTTCTTGGAAAACTCTATTTCCTTGAAAGTTGGAAATTTTCAGTTTTGATATGGATCTTTGAAAAATCGTATCTCACTCGATACAAGTCTAAAATTGGAAAACTTTCTATCGTTAGAAATCTCTTGGAAAGTACTAAAAATTCTTAGAAGACACTTTTCCATGAATCTAAGTGTAAGGTATTCAAAAATGAGCTTGAAATCACTGTTCCAGAATGTTCAGGATTGAGCTGGGGTTGGTTTTTCGCTAAATTTGGAAATTCGGAAGAATTCACTCGTTGCAAACCAGCCCTTGAAATTTATAATCCAATTAGAGGTGCAAGTAAGGTTTATGACAGAATAAGCGTACCGAGAATCGGAGTTTCGAGCACCAAGATATGGTAGCTCAAAGTTGGGGAAAATTCAAGACTGGAGAAGAATTTCCAGATTTGAACTTCCAACATTGGAAGTTTAGTTAGGTATCGAAACGAACTTGGATTGGTACCAAAATTGACAGTATTTTACTCTTATATGAAGGGTATCTCTCTATCAAATTTCACAGAAAAATAG